>NW_025792291.1:0-2287 GCF_021613505.1 Equus quagga | reverse complement strand
CTTCTGTCTGTTAGGTGGGTGCCTGTTCATTCGTTCACTCACTCATTGGCTCATTATGTGTTTGGTTCCTGTCCGGTGCCAGGCCCTGGCTAGATGATGGCGGGTCCTTGGAGACCCAGCTCAGATCTCACCTCCTCTGTGAAGCAATTCTTGTTGCCCACCCCCTCCTGCAGCCCCTCTGGCCTCACCTGGGCCCTCAGTGCTGTGGTCACACTCTGATGAGCTCTCCAACCTGTGAGCCCTCGGGGGGCTCTGGGCCAGATGCAGAAATGGGCTCAGACACATGACGATGGGTAAAACCCCAAATACATGAGAGGATTACCCACAGGCCACATGGGGGTCAAGTTCACCCCCTCCCTCTCTCCCTCCTGGACCAGGGCTCCTCATTCCCAGGAACCTCAGCGGCCTTCTCTCACCCTGTGCTCATTTAGGGCATTAACAGTCTGGACTTTTTTTCCAGTGTTAATTCTTTTTAAACTTTGAGGACATGTCATGAGGATATCTCTCAGTAATTTAATTGTCACTTCAAGGGAGGGAATGCATCTGTGGTGTCTGAGCCAAGACAGGACAATGTGGAAAGCGCAGGACGCTGAGGAGGTGCCGGCTCAGGGGCTGGGCCTCGGGGCAGCAGGAGGAGGGGAGACAGAGACATAGATGGAGACAGAGCTGCCAGGGTGGGGTTCAAGCCGGGAGGAGGGGGAGTCCAGGGGCCTCCACACATGAGGGTGGTGGCTTCCGGAGTCCCCCTCTGTCACGTACAAGCCGTGTTTCTCATCCTGCAGCACCTCCAGGCCTTTGCACGAGCTGGTCCTCCAGCAGGAGTGCCTTTCCTCTGCTCTCCAGACAGCAGTGCCCTCACCCTGTGAGACTCTGCCCTTCTGGCATCTGTTCCCCAGCCTGCCCGTCCAGTACCCTGCCCCCACCATGACACACACAGCCCGCTCTGTGCTTAGGTCACCTGGTTGTCATCGCCTGAGGCTGGCCTGTCTGCTTGTGTGAGAGACCAGCAGACCTGGCTTCTAGCTTTCTAAGTCGGCGTGACCTTGGATGGGTCCCTCGTCTCTTTGGAGGCTCAGTTTCTCATTATAAGTGGGTCTGGCAGTGGCCTCCTCACAGTGGCGCTGTGGTCTCTGAGCTGCTGGAGATGGAGCATTGGACGGGTGCCTGTTGCTCGTGCCCTTTGTGATGACCTTGGGGTCACGGCCCCAGCATGCCCAGGGTTTGTGGAACGCCTGGCTACAGTTATGCACGAGGGAGTGGGAGACGGGCAGGAGGTCAGGGTGCAGCTTTGGAGTCAGAAGACACAGCATTCCTTGGGGACACGTCCCTGAGCCCCTGGTCCAGGGCCTCGCCCACCCACACCCTTTCTCAGCTGCCTTTGGGGCACGCAATGAACCCCTGCTCTGAGGCTGCATTCCCCGTGCATCTAACCCAGGCTGGACACTGCTGTGGTCACATCCCGGGTGAAGAAGTGAAGCTCCACGGGGCTAACGGGAGGACCGCAAACTCAGATGCCTCCAGGGGTCAGGCCGGCTGGCAGAGGCTTGGGAGGACCTGGGCAGGGAGAAGCTTAGGGAGTGGTGGGGACTGCGGCAAGCTGGGAGCACAAGCTCTGTCCAGAGAGCAGCTGCAGCTCAGCTCCAGAAGAGCATTGTCTTGAGGGACTGTCACAGGTGGCCAGATCCTCTCATTTCATACATAAAATAAGCTAGACCCCTGGAATTTTGCCTATAATCTTCCAGTTTTTAAATGTTAGCATTAACTTTTAAAATCTAGATTTCCCCGGGGCCCCAGGTTAGGCTGCTGGTTTCAGATGCCTGGCCCGTGGTGGGCTCAGGAGCGGCTGCCTGAGGCGGCCCAGACTCTGGATGCTCTTGGCCCTGCAGCCTCCACTCCCCTCAGACCCCCCACCTAGTGCCTCCTCGTGGATGTTCAGGGGCAGCTCAGCCCCCGGAGGAGAGAATGGGAGCCTGCAGGCTGCTGGGTGGTTGGCTGCCATATGGAGGGTTGGGCTTTTAAGGGAGCCGCCCTTTCTTGCAGCCCCTGTGGCAGGTGGTGCTGCCCAGGGCCCCCCCCCCCCCCCCCCCCGCCACACACACACACGTGGTACATCCCTCTGCTCCTCTGTGAGCCCAACTAGGCTCACTCTGTGCACTGCCATTTTTCAGGGCACCCGTGGGAAAGAGAACAGTATGCCCTCAGGTTGGAGCACAGTGAATGGGACCCTGCAGCCTTAAATGTGTATTGAGTGCCTGCTGTGTACTTGGTCCTAGGCTGGGAGCTCAGG
>NW_025792290.1:0-189884 GCF_021613505.1 Equus quagga | reverse complement strand
CTCTCAAAAGGCATTGCAGGAAACAGCATGGTTTAAAGAGCAGAAGTGATGCATTTGTATATTTGGAGCAGACAGCAGTTGGCCAATTGTGAAGGGTCTCATGTGCTGACACAAAGAGTTTTGAACTTTATCCTGAAAGAATGAGGTGTCGTGGAAAGAATTTAGTCAGAGAAGATGCATCAGTAGATTTGCATTTAAGGAAGACTGGATTTGTGGAAGGTGGGAATGGTGAGTAGGAGGTTGATTAGAAAGTTCGGTTTGTAATCCTGAGCAGAACTAGCAAATGTATGAACTAAGGCAGTGGCTGTGGAGATAGAAAGTAGGAGGCATATGAAAGATAAGTAGAATTAACTGGCCTTTATGAGGCATTCAAAGAAAAACTACCATGAGAAGACCAAGGATGGCCAATGAAAGGGAACCAGAGGCCTTATTAGTTTTAGGATTGAGAACTTTAATTTCCTCTTAGGCGTGCTCTAAGACTTGATGTGAGAGTGACTGTGCACAGCCAATGATCAAGATGTGGTGGGACAGTTGACGAGAGTTAAGTAAGCAGTGCTGGTCACCACTAGCAGTGTTCAATGTGGATTATCCTTCTGGTAGAGTGAGCATTTGTTCAATCAAAGTGCAACTAGAATAATTCTTTCTTTGTTGTTCTTAGTGCCATAAAGTCTGTTAAAACTCCTAGTGACTCTGTTACAGGAGAGCAGAACCAAGCCCTGCTTTTGTGCCAGCCTCACATCTACCTATGCTGTATCAGATAGTGTTCCACTGATATTCATAGGGTTTTCATAGCCAGTGTTTTCAAAACTCAGTGCCCTGGTCTTTCTTCCTGGTCTGGAAGCTGTCTGAAAGCTCCACTGAAACATGTCCACCGTGGCTGAATCTGCTGGTATTTGAAATATTGGTGACATAGCTTTCCACGTCACAGCTACTTGCAGCCACCACTGCATGACTACTGACAGATTTGTGGTGTGGTTCCGTGCCTGGGAAATGAAGCCGGGTGTGGTGCTGAGAGCACCGAATCTTAACAGCTAGACCACCAGGGCTGGCTACTGGTAGACACTGATGCCTGTGACTTCATAGCTATTCAGGCAACAAATTCAAATGTATTGAACACTTCAATACACATGGGTTAAATAATTGAGTGTGTGACATAGTTCTTAAACCCATGAAACCTGAAGGCTGAAGTCTCCAAGAGGTGAAGTAACTTGTCAGTGTTCAGTCAGTTAATAAGTGACAGAGGCAGAATTTGGATGCAGGCAGAATGAGTCTGAGAGTTCTTCTTTAAACCCCTATGCCACATAGCCTATCGGGTTGCCCATTCTCCTAGGAAAAAGAACAAGCAAGATAACCATTTGATACTTCATGATAAACACTGGGAGATCGCTGAACATAAGAAGAGTAGGCAATAAAATACAAATTTCTGACAACCTTTTGTAGTTTGGCCAGAGTTCCTACCAGGAAGGGCTTCTACTGCCTGGGGTATAAGGGATTTTTTCAGTTCTTTAGAATCACTTGGAAATGGAGCTCAGGGAGGGTACATAAAGAGCTTTCTGAAAGGATGGTCTTGAACTATAGGGTAATGCCTGTGAGCTTTCTTCAAATAACCACCACAAGGTTAATAAAGTGAGGCATGGAGGTAATCAAGTTAAAAAGGTAAATCAAGTTCAAAAAAACATCTGCTCATATCGAGGACAGAGCTTCAGTTGAGGATCCTGGCTGTGTAGGGCCCCAGAGAATGCTTGAGGTATGTGACAGTGACTGCAGCTGCAGCAGTGAAAGAGGAAAGAATGGCACCCAGATTTGGAGAAGCCTTCTGACAATGATAATCGGGAAAACTCTCTCATGGCAAAGCCCTTCACAGTTCTAAAGGTATATGCATGTGCATTCTCTCACTTGCTCTTCCAGCACCACTGCGGAAGGCATCTGGTGTCAGTAGATGTATTTTACAGATAGAGAAACTGAGGTTTAGAGTGAGTGGAAGATACAAGATGCAAAACCTGGTTTTCAAAATCCAAGATCAGCCGCAGGTTGGAACAGATGTTCCCCAAGCTCATGGAAGTAAACAAGATGCAAAGGCCCTAAAGAACAGAAAATTTGGTTTAAAAAGAAAGTTTTAATGGTCTCACCTGAGAAGCTCAATACTATACACTCAACACAGCTCCCAGTGTCAAAGATTCTCATGGAAATAGGTCTTAATCCCACAGCCCTTAAAGGTAATCCCCCATTTGTAGCAAAAGCAAAAATATTGCCTTGTAACCGGTGAAGAAAGGGATATTATAACATAAATATGACTTTTTAAAAAGTAACTCTTGTTCTCTTTTTCTAAGCAGACACTGGCTATCGTGTCTGGAAGGAAAATCCAAGTCTAGAAGTCAGATAAATGCACCAGCAATTTCTCTTTAGTTCTTCACAGGCTCCAGACAATCAAACATGGAAACAGAGTAGCAGGATCTGCTGATGGGGTGAGTTGGGATCCATTTGGACATTCAGTTCCTAAACCAATGCCTCGAATATTGTTAATGCTCAGTAAAAGTTTTGTGACTGAAATAATTCAACTTAATTACCAACTAACACTTTGGGAAAGGGAGAAGTCAGGTCTAGACTCAAAATTTACTTTACTTAAGAATGTCTTTGAGTAGAACAGTGATTGCCAGGGCCCAGAGGGTGGGAGAAATGAGATATTGGTCAAAGGGTACAAACTTCCAGTTATAAGAGGAATAAGATCTGGTGTCTAATGTACAGCATGGTGACTATAGTTAAAAACACTTCATTGTACTCTCGAAATTTGGTTAAGAGTAGATTTTAAATGTTCTCACCATAACAACAGCAACAACATGGTAATTATGTGAGGTGTAGGATGTGTTAACTAACATTGTGATAAACATTTCACTATATATTCATACATGTATCAAATCATCACATTGCACACCTTAAATTTACACAATATTTTACATCAGTGGGATCTCAATTAACCTGGGGGAAAAATTATACCTCTGAAAGAGATACAGGAAAAGTCTGTTGTGATTGCATACAGAAATTTCTGCTAATTAGAGCAAAACTCTTTAATTCCATATCATGTGAGTCCCTGTTGCCTCTTGCCCTTAGCATCTGGTGCAGTGTCACCAAGCTTTTGTTCAAAGTCCTTCCTCTGCTTGGAGTTGCCTGCCCTGGCCATACAGATCACCATTTTATACAATCCCAAACATATTTCTAGAAACAATTTTAAAGCCATGTGCTTCAGGAAAGGTTTCCAGATCCCCTAACAAGATGAGATCATTCCCTAAACTGCACTCAAACAGCCTTTGGTTTGTATCCCCTTGTGGACTCTGTTAACTCTGACTTTTCCCACAGAGACTCACCGTAACAACTGAACCTGAGGACTGTGGGTGTAACATACTCACCTTTTTAGACCCTAAGTCTCTGAACATTATTTTTAACAATTGAGATGCTCAAGTTGCTCTTGGGAGTGAGTTGACCTCTTTTAAACCTTAAAATGGTAATACTCATGTTTCTCTAATGTGTTAAAAAGAAGCTGTGTGTTTTATTGAACTGTGATGCTGTGTGTGGCATCGTTTTGGCTTGCTGAGACATGATATGTCTGTAACCTGTGCTTTAAAGGAAATTTAAGGGTTTAAAATATGCACAAAAATGTTGAATTACAAAAAGTCATATAGAATATACAATGCACACAAGTAACTACCAAACAGCCATTGATACAAAATATCACCAATACCATTGAACCCCAAGTATTATATCATACTCTGATTAGTCAATAAGCTATTTTCCTCAACATTATATTTTTAAGATTTGGGTTGATAAATATGGCTCTTGTGAATTTATCTCCTCTGATGGTTAATATTATGATTTTTTTCTATACAATTATTTCTATACTGTTAACCATTAGTTGTTTAGTTTCTTTTCAATGTTTTGTTTATTATATCCCATGGATTGATTTGTGTTTTTAAAATCTAATTTGACAATCTTAATGATGAGTTTATTCCATTTATATTTATTTTTCTTACTAACTAATGTGGATTTATTTATGCCTTCTCAGGTGATTTCTATTTGTCTTAGTTTTTTTTTTCTATTATTCTTTTTATCTCCTTTATTGTATTTAGTGAGATTGATTTTAAAATTCCATTTATTCCCTCCACTTAAAAAAAACTTTTTATCTTTTGTAATTATTGAAATATGTAAATCTAAGTAAAAGGCTAAGGTATAAGAATTATAGGGGCCGGCCCGGTCGCACAGCGGTTAAGTGCAAACGTTCCACTTTGACAGCCTGGGGTTCCCTGGTTCGGATCCCAGGTGCGAACATGGCACTGCTTGGCAAGCCATGCTGTGGTAGGTGTCCCTCATATAAAGTAGAGGAAGATGGGCATGGATGTTAGCTCAGGGCCAGTCTTCCTCATCAAAAAGAGGAGGATGGGCAGCAGTTAGCTCAGGGCTAATCTTCCTCAAAAAAAAAAAAAAAAGAATGATAGAGCTCCTTAAATGTAATGAAACTTGTAATCCTACATTAGTGTTAGCTGATATTTTTAGCTCATTACTTCCCCGTAGACAATATTATTAATAGCTTATACTGCCTTTATCCCAGTTTTTCCACGTTTGCCAGTTTTTAAGTTCAATATTTTTTCTTGCTTCTGAGACTTTTTTCACAAATCATATTGCTCTCTTCTGAACAACAGTCATTAGAATTATCTTTAGTGCACAGCTATTGAGAGTAAATTCTGTCCATTTTTTTCACATGAAAACGGCTTATTTTCTCCATGTTTTTCATTAACTTCTTATTTTTAAATGTAAAACCTTCATAAAAGTTAAAATGATAGTACAATGAACTGGTATATGCTTCACCTGGATTAACCAATTCTTTTTCTTTCCAATTCGCTTTATCTCCACATAGACAAAAAGATAAGAGATGTTCAGCATACATCTCCTACAAAGAAATCCTTTGTTATAAGCAACCTTTCACACCAAATGATTTTAATACTGATAAAATAAAATTACCTAACATGTACTGACTATTCAAATTCTTCCACTTGTGCCAACAATATCCCTTGTAGGTGTTTTATTTTCAGGTTCAAGATCCAGGGGAGGATTGCTTATTAAATTTGCTTACAATGACTTCTAGTCTTTTAAAATCTAGACCAGTTCCTTGGTTTGCTTTTTCTTTGTCTTTTACAAAATTGAGAGTTTCTAGTTGTCCAAGCCAGTTGATTTGTAGAATTTGCCATCATAAGGATTTTTTCAAGTTGCTACATCAGGATTAGATTCTGGACAAACATTTTTGGCATTAAAAAAAACATAGGTGATGTTTTTGCCTTCCCTTCTATAATTGTTTGTATAGATATCCAGTTCTAGGTTGTGAATTTGTCTCAGGGCATTCTGAAGATTTTATTCTGCCCTCTTCAGGGTTTTCTTATAACTGTTGGGAAGTCTGCTTTTTCAGACCCTGTCACTCCTTCCTTCTGGCTGGTTTTATGATCTTTTCTTTTCTTGTTCTACTTTTTGTCACAATAGTATTTCTATACGTGGACAGTTTTTATTTTTCTGCTTGAGATTCTTCATACTTTCCAATTTTTTTTTTTTATTTTTTGCTGCTTCTTAAAACTTCTCAGCCATTTCATTTTCATAGGCCAATTTAATGCATTCTGTTCTAACTTCCACATTTCTCTTTTTATTTTAATTAATTAATTTTTGGTTGCAGTAACATTGGATTCTAACCTTATATAGCTTTCTGATGTACATGATAATATATTCCGAATTCTGTGTAGATTACATCATGTTCACCACCCAAAAACTAATTATAGTCCATCCCCTCATATGTGAGCCTAATCACCCCTTTTGCCCTCCCCTCCTTCCCGTATGTTAACCACCAATGCTTTCTCCTTTGCTATGTGTTTGATTGTTATTAACTTCGACATTTCTTAATGTCTCTTATACTTTCTCTTTTCATTGTCACTATGTCCCATATTCTAAGGAATTTCTTCATATATGTCTTCCAGCTCACCAGTTCTCTCTTGAGAAGTTTTTAATTTCTTGTTTAACTCTTGAATGAGTCTTTCATTTCAATGGTTGTTTTGGGGAAATCTGTAAAGTGCTTTAATAAATCTTCATGGTTTATCCTTTTTTTCTTGCACTAGTTTCAGGTTTTAAATTTCTTTAGAGAATAAAATTTTATTATTCTATATTCCATACCTGATATTTCCAATATCCCAGATCCTATGTTATTCAGTTCTGTTAGTTGTTGCTTCTGCTAAGTTTTGTTCAGGATGACATTTTCATTTGTATTTTTTAAAATTCTTTGTATTATAATGTCAATTTTACTGATTTTGTCTGCAGAAATCTTAAGGAATCTGTCTTATTAAGCATAATATCTCTCCTCAGGATATTACTCTGTTTCAGCCCCATAGTTAAGGTAGTGACAACCTAGCACAATTTTCTGTTAATTTTTTATCTAGTAATGTAAATTTAAACTCCAAAAACCTGTGAATTCAAGATGTTAGTTACAAATACTCAGGTGGGAATTTTTATTGTCAAAGCAGAAGCTGTTTTCTGTGAGGTGATATTTTTCTAAGCCATTATGTACTGAATTTATATATTTGGGTGCATCTACACTCTGCTTATCCAAGACATAATCTGCCATCTGCCACTTAGGTCTTTAAAGCCATGATGTATGTTTCATGCAATGGCAAAAGTTTTTGTGGCAGCCCAAGCAACATGTCGTAACCACCACTCTGGTTTGCAGGTTCCTTTTCAATCTTCAGTTACTAGGCATTTTCTTTACTTGCCTATGAGCTCAATATGACTTTACAATGATCTTTATTATTTTTGCCAGTATTTTTGGGAGTTTTGTACAGTCTCGTTTTCTCATTATCTATTATATTATGCAGCCTGGAGCAGAAGGATAAGTGGGATTTTCAAAAATAATTCTTGCCACCTTCTCACCTATTTAAAACTACCCGTCAAGGAACAAAAATTTCCACTCTTGCGTTGTGCACAAGAAAGTGGAATTTCAATTCTGAAAATAATAATCAAAGGAGAATTCTCAAAAAATATTTTTCAAAAGTATTATCACTAGCAGCAAATATTTAGCATCTGAAGTACACTGAATATGACAGTCTTCATTTAAATGCAACATTTCTGATAAAATATTAATCATTATTTCTCTGGGATGCTGCATGTAAAATTGATTCTGTTATTTTGCAGCAAAACCCTCACATAGAGTTGCCATTTGACATTTGTGATGGTTAGGTTTAGAGAACTTTTTTAAGTGTTTAATTTCTTTTAACACCCTAAAAGACGAATGTTACAGTATTCTAAGATAAGGTATAGAGAACAACAACAAAAAATGACATTGAAATCTATCAATTCTTTTATGCACAAAATGTATTATGTACAATATAAAGACTCACAACTGACAAGCCTCAGTTCTTACCTTAGCTATACTCCAAATTACTATATTTTAAAAGACCAAAGGTCACACATGAATAATCAAAGTAATGACTGCAGTGAAGTTTGGTTAAAATAACACTAGCTCTTGTAATCAATCAAAACCAAACTCTCAATGACTTATCACCATAGAACTTCTCAATCACATAAAATGCAGTAGAGGAAAGTCTTGCTGGCAAGGGAACTCTGCTCCTCACAGTCATTTAGGAACACACCCTGAAGGAGACTGCAATAAGCAACACAGGTAGAGTTGCCAGATGTAGCAAATAAAAATACAAGATGCCAAGTTAAATGTAAGCCTCCTCAGATAAACTGGGAAAACCTTTATTAGAATCAATTTTTCACAACAAAGGCATTTAATATTGATAAAAATAACATTGTGTAATAAATACTCAGCATTCAAATTTCCCCACTTTTCCCAAAAGTGTCCATTGTGGATGTTTTATTTGCAGAATCAGCATCCAATCAAGCATTTTTTATTAAGTAATTGTTAATAGAAGTTCATCCCTTCCAATATTTAGATCATGCTTATATATACCTAACAAAGTCTGTTGTGTATCTGCAATTCAAATTTCATTGGGGGTACTATATTTAAACTGGGAACTGTAACACATGGCTTTCAAAGTTTCCATTAATGTCAATATCCAGGCAACAGATGAGGAAGAAAAAGGCTAGGAAGTCATATGGTTCCAGTTTGAGGGGAGGAGGCAAGACCTAGTTCAGGCCTAGAATGAGCATTCATTACATATGCCCATATTCCATGGGCAGAACATGGTATCATGGCCACACATGAGAGACTGATTAAAACTGTGCACTGATACTGGGCTCTGAAGCAAAGACAAATGTATTGATGAGCAGCGAATCACTTTCTACCATACCAATGGTCAGTGATAAATTACTCCAAAAAAAGTAGTGCTCAGCAATATGGAATCGTATTTAAGAGAAAAGCCATTGGAATCAAGGAATTGAGGGCTTACAGTGTATGAAAAATCATAGGTGAAGACATCTGAGCTGTCTACATAATGAGGCACAGAGGTAGCATGACTCAAACTAGAAAACAAAGGGATTTATGACAAAATAAAAAAGCTATCATTATACAGGAATATAATTTTTTACAGGGTGATTCATCCTGCAGCTAGGATAACAAAAAAAGAAAAACAATACAAGGGGAAATGCAAGATTATCTCTAAGAAAACCATACATATATGTGTGTGTATAAAATGAGAGAATTATGTGACTTTTGAAGAACGCCACCTAGATGGCAGTTGCATGCTAAGCACAGTAGCACCAAAACACCCTCAAGCCTTCAAACACCTGTAGAACATCATCATTTCTCATAAAATTCTCTAAAGAATGCTACTAACTTTAGGAGTTTGAACAATAATTAAGATGATGAATGGCTTAGAATAGCTATAAGTCATTGAAAAGGTACAAAATGATACTGACATATGGCTTTAGAAAATATAGAAACCATTTTAATATGATGGAAATGTGTTTTAATGTATGTTCCATCTAATTAAAATGTTAGAAGTCAGTCTTCTACTGTGAAATCTTCTTATTTTGAAAGTGAATACATGGCTCAAATATCACTTTTTTATGTGGTAATTACTTATTAAGAAAATAGAAGCAATATTTGGAAAGCATTCAACCCTGTTGGGAGTGTTTGTTATGAAAATCCAATTCAAAAAAGGTGACAGGAAATGTGAGAGCATTTTTCCTTTGAGAAGTAAACAATATTTCCCTCCTTTTCCTGGTCCTCCTCTTGGTCCTTTCTAGAACTTGTTAGCCGTGACATGAGGAAAAAACGCTGAAGTGACTGAATTCTTTCTTCTTAGATTTGGTGCCCAATCCAAGTTGCATAATGTCCGCTTCATTGTATTTCTAGTGATCTATATGACCTCCATGGTGGGTAATGTTGGAAGGGTCCTACTCATCAAGACAGATTCCAGGCTTCAAACACCCATGTACTTTTCCTACAACATTTGGCTTTTGTCGATATCTGTTATACCTCTTCTCTCACTCCCAACGTGCTGCACAATTTCAGGGTAGTAAATAAATCAATATCATTCAGGGTCTTCATCATACAATTAGTGGTTTATGCAACATTTTCGACCGGTGACTGTTACCTCCAGGCTGCTCTGGCAATGGACCCTTATGTAGCCATCTGCAGTCCACTTCCCTTTCCCATGCTTATGTGTCAAAGAGCTGCATTGAGTTGGTAGCTAGCTCAGAGGTCATGGGCTCAATAAATGCTTCTGTACAAACAGGTTTTCCATTTTCACTGTGCTTCTGCAAGTCTAATACCATCAATCACTTTTTCTGTGATGTTCCCCTAGTTCTCACCCTTTCATGCCCCAACATTGATATCAACATCATGCTGGTAGCCTCTCGTCAGATTTAATTTGATATTCATTGTAGTGGTCGTCATCTTTTCCTACATTTGTATCATGGCTGCCATCCCACAGATGTCTTCTACCGCCGGGAGGAAAAAAGCCTTCTCCACATGTGCCTCCCACCTGACAACAGTCACCATTTTCTGTGGAACCTTGTCATACATATACTTTCAACCTCATTCTAAAAATTCCCAGGAGAATATGAAAGCGGCCTCCATATTTTATCACATTTTGATTCCCATGTTGAATCCCCTGATGTATAATTTGAAAAATGAAGCGAAAGTAGCTCTAAAGATGAGAGGGAAAATTCTTCCAGATTGCACCAAAATTGTTCAATTTCAGCATATGAGAGCATCCAGTAGAGATGTTTGACCACAATTTAATGTTTCAGAGTTTGGGACATGTTCATGCGTTAAACCAGTGACACCCCTTTCAATAGGCAAGTTCTCAGGATGCAGGAAATATAGTAATACCCCACTGGATTATTTGTCCCTTGAATACAGTTGGAGAAACATACCCTATTCATGAAGAAGAGCATTATTGAGATTATTTAAAATATTAAGAAGTATGTATAGTCTTTACAGAGCACTTAGTTGTTTCACTTCAGATATATTTCAAATTTCAAATATGTTCTTAAAGACTAGAAAACCCCAATTTAGTGTATTATCAATTAAAATTGAAGTTCATTCTTTCCCTTTCATCTAAACATGTTTCTTAAATCGTCTCCAAAGAGGCTGTTCATATATTCTGTTCTAATTTTGTATAAACCTGCATGTAAAACGACCATGCTTCTTTGAAAAGCACCTTTTGATTCAAGTGATGTGTTTTACCAAATATTCCTCTACTAGTTACATTCTCTGATGTTTGGAAACAGTTATTTCTTCTGTGATGCCATTGCTTCTTTTTATCATTAGTTATCCTCTTTATTCCAAATCCATCTCTTCCTTCCGTAAGGTAAGGGAACTCCTGGAAACAATTTTCTACATCTCTCTGCAATAGAGATGGAAAGTCTCGACTGTAGATGTATCTAGAAACCAAAACAATAGTCATTCATTTATGAAGGAAAGTGAAAACACTAAGTCATAAACGTGTAGACTGACGTGTTCATGGCAGCATTATTTACAATAGCCAAGTAAAGGAAACAACCTAAGTGTCCATCAATGATGTGAATGGATAAAGAATAAGAAATATTCAACTATACAAATGAATGAAATCTTGCCATTTGCAACAATATTCATGACCCTTGAGTGCGTTATACTAAGGGAAATATACAGAGAAAGACAAATGCCATATGATCTCACTTATATGTGCAATCTGAAAAACACAAAAAGACACCAGTCTCACAGATAAAGAAACCGGATTGGTGCTTTACAGAGGTATGGAGTAGAGGGTGGGCAGATTAGGAAAGGGGGTCAAAAATTACAAACTTGCAGTTATAAAATAAATAAGTCATGGGAATGTAATGTACAGCATGGCGACTCTCATTAATACTACCGTATTGCAGATTTGAAAGTTGGTAACAGTGTATATCTTAAAAGTTTCCTTCACCAGAAAAACATTGTAATTATATATGGTTAAAGAGGTTAACTAGACTTATTATGGTGATCATTTAGCAATTCATATGACTCTTGAATCATGATATTGTATAGCTAAAAGTAATGTTATATGTCAATGATCCCTCATTAAAAAAAGTCTATAGGATATTTTGGCCAAAACAGAAAATAAGATTGTGATAAGATAACCCCAGTAATTATGTAATTTTATATATGTGTGTGTGTGTGTATGTATATATACGTGCATATACATATATAAGTGAAACTCTGTTAATAACTTATCTAATTCAGTACTAGACTGAAGATATAAATAAATTCAGGTGGTTCAAAATATGCATGTTACAGTGCACATGGATCATTCTCAAAGATAGACTGTATGTTGGGAGCAAAACAAGTCTCAATAGATGTATGAAGATTGAAATAATTTTAAGCAGGTTTTCTGATTACAATGGTATGAAATTAGAAATCAACAATAAGAAGAAAGCTGGAAAAGTTGCAAGTACATGGAGACTAAACAACGTGCTTCTGAACAACTATTGAATCAATGAAGAAGTCAAAGCAGAAATCAGAAAATACCTGGAGACAGGTGAAAATGCAAGGACAAAATACCAAAACCTATGAGATTCATCAAAAATGGTAGTAAGAGGGATGTATACAGAAATACAGGCCTACCTCAAGAAAGAAGAAAAATCTCAAAAAAAAAAAAAAACCCACAACAATCTAACCCTACACCTAAAAGAAGTAGAAACAGAAGAACAAAGGAAGCCCAAAGTCAGTAGAAGTAAGGAAATAATAAAAATCAAAGCAGAAATAAAGGAAATGCAGACTAAAATGAAAATAAAGATCAATGAAACTAAGAGCTGTTTCTCTAAAAGGTAAAATTTAGAACTTAGCTAAACTCAGTAAGAAAAAAAGAAGTTTCAAATAAATAAATTCAGAAATGCAGGTGGAGAAATTACAAAGGACATGACACAAATATAAAGGCTTATGAGGGGAGACTATGAAAACTATGCCAACAAATTGGATAACCTAGAAGAAATGGATAAATTCTTAGAACCATACACCTCCCAAAACTGAATCAGGAAGAAATAGAGACTCTAAATAGACCAATCACAAGCAAAGATATTGCTACAGTAATCTAAAACTTCCCAAAACACAGAGTCCAGGAGAAAATGGCTTGTCCGGTGTATTAAAACCTAACATTCAAAGCTTTATTACCTATCCTTCTGAAACTCTTCCAAAAAATTTAAGAAGATGTGATGGTTCCTAACTCACTTTGAAAGGCAAAATTATCCAGTTACCCAAACCAGATAAGGGCAGTGAGAAAAAAGGAAAGTTCCAGGCCTGTATTACTGATGAACATAGTTGCAAAAAGCCTCAAAAGATGTTAAGAAAATGCACGCAACACAATAAAACTATCACACACCATTATCAAGTGGTATTTATTCCAGGAACAAAGGGATAGTTCAATACCTACAAATCAATTAGTGTGATACACCACAAAAACTGAATGAAGAATAAAAATCACATGATTATCTCAATAAATGCAGAGAAAGTATTTGACAAGATTCAACATCCTTTTCTGATAAAAACTTCAAATAGATGAAGAATAAATTAGAAAGCATTGAAAGTGGAGCAGACCATATGGAAGAGGGAATTATGAGCTCAAAGATAGAAATCTCGAAATGATTCAGTTTGAAAAAAAGAGAGAAGTATGTTTTTTAGCAAATGAAGAAATTATATGAGAAATATCCAACTCAATTAGGAAAATCAACATAAGAGTAATACGTATCCCAGAAGAAGAAGAGAAGGAGAAAAGAGCAGCGAGCTTCTTCAACGAAATAATAGCTGAGGCCTTTCAAACCAGGGAAAGGAACTGGATATACAAGTACATGAAGCTAATAGACCTCTTAATTATCTTGATGCAGAAAGACTTCCAAGACATGTTCTACTAAAACTGTCAAAAGACAATGACAAAGAAAGAATATTAAGGGCATCCAGAGGAAAGAAAATAACTTGCAAAGAACCCCCATCAGACTGCCAGTGTATTTCTCAGCAGAGACTCTACAGGCTTGAAGAGACTGGAATGATATATTGAAAATATGGAAAAGCAAAAGCTATCAGCCAAGAATATTCCATCCAGCAAAATTATCCTTCACATATGAAGGAGAAATAAAAGCTTTCCCAGAGAATCAAAAGTTGAGGGAGTTGACTGCCACTACATCTGCCTTCCAAGAAATATTGAAAGGAGCCCTCCTTCCTGAAACAAAAAGGCAAAGGCTTGCAAAGCTTTGAGCTAGATGATAAATAGACAGATGGAATCAGAAAATTGCAACTATCAGATTTCTTAGTAAACACTTAGATAAAAAGGAAATCACCCAAAATAGCTATAACCAGTTCAATTTGATCACAAACTCACAACAAAAAAAAGGACAATTTTTGACAACGAAAACTTAGAAGAAGAGGAAAAAGAGGGAACCTGCATAGGCTGATGACAATAAGATGCTATCAGCAGAAAAAGAACTACCTCCTCTTTGAGCTCATTTACTGAAACTTCATGTTAAACAGAACAAAAAATCAAAGCAGAGTCACAAATCATAAGTAGAAAGAAAACTGAGCAAAACATTTTGGGATAACACCAAACTAAAATGACAGAAATAGAGGGAAAAGTGAAAAATGGAAATATAGAACAAGCAGAAAAGAAAAGTAAAATGGCAGTATTAACCACTCATATATCAATAATCACTGTAAATGTAAGTGGATTCAATGCAACCGTCAAGGGCTTGCCCCATGGCCAAGTGTTTAAATTCACATGGTCTGCTTAGGCAGCCCAGGGTTTTGCTGTTTCAGATCATGGACATACCCTAGCACAGCTCATTAAGCCATGCTGGGGTGGTGTCCCATGTAGCATAACGAGAAGCACCTAATACTAGACTATACAACTATGTACTGGGAGGCTTTGAGACAAAGAATGGAAAAAAAAGATTGGAAATAGGCGTTAGCTCAGAGCTAAACTTAAAAAATATATATATCAAAAGACACAAGTGGATACATAGATTAAAAAATAAGACTCAACAATATCCTGCCTCCAGGAGACCCATCTCAGCTGTCAAGATAAGCATAGCCTCAGAGTAAAGGGATAGAAGATGATACTCCAAACAGATGACAACCAAAAATACCGATATCACACAAAATAAAATTCAAGCCAAAAAAGATAATAAGAGGCAAAGATGAACATTTTAATGGTCAAAGGGACATTTCAGCAAGGAGACATCACACATGCTAATATATATGCACCTAACATAGGAGCCTCAAACTGTATAAACTATGAACAGACCTAAAGGGAATATTAACAGTAACACAATATTCGGTAACTTTAACATCCCACTTACATCGAGGAATAGATCATCCAGAAAGAAAGCCAACAAGGAAACATTGGCCTTAGGAGAAACATTAGACCAAATGGCCTTAATAGATATATATAGAACAACTCATCCAAAATTATTAGAATACATATTCTTCTTAAGTGCACAAGGAATATTCTCAAGGATAGAATATACGTTGTTAAACCAAACAAACTGCAATAAACTTAAGAAGATGGAAATCATATGAAACATCTTTTCTGGCCCCTATGGTTTAAAACAAGAAATCAACAAAAAAAGGAAAGCTGAAAAAGTCACGAATATGTGGAGATTAAACAACATGCTACTGAACAACTATTGGATCCATGAAGAAGTCAAAGGAGAAATCAAAAATGCCCGGAGGCAAATGAAAACGAAAACATCACATATGATAACTTATGGGATGCAGCAAAAGCAGCACTAAGCAGGAAGATAAATAGGAATACTGACCTACCCCAACAAGCAAGAAAAATTTAAAATAAACAATCTAACACTATAACAAGAAGAATCAGAAAAAGAACAAGCAAAGCCCAAAGTCAGTAGAAGGAAGGAAATAATAACAATCAGAAGAGAAATAAATGAAATTGAGAGGAAAAAGACAATGCAAAAGATCAATGAAACTAAGAACTGGTTCCATGAGATGATAGACAAAATTGACAAACCCTTAGCTAGACTCACTAAAGAAAAAAGAGAAGGCTCAAATAAATAAAATCAGAAATGAAACAGTAGAAATGACAATGGATACTTCAGAAATATAAAGACTTGTAAGAGAATATAATGAAAGGCTGTGTGCCC
Organism: Equus quagga; assembly: GCF_021613505.1. Classification (NCBI taxonomy): domain Eukaryota; kingdom Metazoa; phylum Chordata; class Mammalia; order Perissodactyla; family Equidae; genus Equus; species Equus quagga. The sequence goes on along the minus strand of NW_025792290.1, from coordinate 174,287 downwards.
ATAAATTGGATGACCTAGAAGAAATGGATAAATTCTTAGCATCATACAACCTCCCAAAACTGAATCAAGAAGACATTGAGAATCTGAGTAGACCTATCACAAGCCAAGAGATTGAAACAGTAATCTAACCCCCACGATCACCAAAACAAGTCCTTGACCAGCCTGCTTCTCTAGAGAATTCAACCAAACATTCAAAGATTTAATACCTATTCTTCTCAAACTCTTCCAAAAAATTGAAGAGGATGGGATGCTTCTCAACCTACTTTATGAGGCCACCATTACCCTGATACCAGAATCATACAAGGGCAACACAAATCAAGAAAACCTACAGGCCAATATCACTGATGAACATAAATGCAAAGCTCCTCAAGAAAATGTTAGCAAATTACCGCAACAATACATTAAAAGGATCATACACTATGGTCAGGTGGAAGGTATCCCAGGGATGCAGGGATGATTCAGTATCTGCAAATCAATCAGTGTGGGACATTCACATTAACAAAACGAAGAATAAAAATCACGTGATTGTCTCAACAGATATCCAGAAAGTATTTCACAAGATCAACAGCCATTTATGATAAAAGGTCTTCATAAAATCGGTGTATAAGGAAAGTAACTCAGCATACTAAAGGCCACATAAGACAAACCCACAGTCAACAATGTATTCAATGGTGAAAAACTGAAAGCTATTCCTCTAAGAACAGGAACAAGACAATGGTGTCCACTCTTGCCACTCTCCTTCCTCATAGCACTGGAAGTCCTAGTTAGAGCAGTTAGACAAGAAAAAGAAATAAATGGTAACCAAATTGGAAAGAAACAATTAAAACGGTCACTATGTCTGGATGACATGATTCTCTATATAGAAAACCCTAAAACACCCAATGAAACCTATTTATAATTAATTATCAAATACAGTAAAGTTGCAGGGTACGAAATCAACATCCAAATTCAGTTGCATTTCTATATGATAAAAACAAAGTAGCAGAAAGAGAAATCAAGAATACAGTCCCATTTACAACCACAATAAAAAGAACAAAATACCAAGGAAGAAATTTAACCAAAAAGTGAAAGACCAGTACTGTGAAACCATAAGACATTGTTGAAAGGTACTGAAGAAGATATAAAGAATGGAAAGATATGCTATGCTATGGATTCAAAGAATTCAAATAGTTAAAGTGGCCATACTACCTAACGGAATCTAGAGATTCAATACAATCCCTATCACAATCTGAATGACATTTTTCACAGAAATGAAACAAAGAATCCTAAAATTTATCTGGAACTCCAAAAGAAGCCAAATAGCCAGAGAATCCTCAGAGAAAAAGGACAGAGCTGGAGGGATCACACTCTCTGATTTCAAAATATGCTACAAAGTTATAGTAGTCAAAAATCATCATGCTGGCAGAAAAAGAGACACCCAGATCAATGGAACAGAATCAAGAGCCCCAAAATAAAACCATGCATATATTAACAGCTAATTTTCAACAAAGGAGCTAAAAACATACAATAGAGAAAGACAAGTCTCTCCAATAAATGGTGTAGAGAAAAATGGACAACCACACACAAAAGAATGAATGTAGACAATTATCTTTCACCAGACAGCAAAAGTAACTCAATATAGATTCAAGACTTGACTATTGTGTATAATGCTGCAACGAACATAGGGGTGCAAGTATCTTTATGCCTTTGTGTTTTCAAGTTCTTTGGATAAATACCCAGACATGGAAGCAACCTAGGTGCCCATCAAGGGAGGAATGGATAAAGAAGATGTGGTATTTATACACGGTGGACTACTACTCAGCCGTAAGAAATTATGAAATCTGGCCATTTGTGACAACATGGATGGACCTTGAGGGTATTATGCTGAGTGAAATAAATCAGAGGGAGAAAGTCAAATTCCATATGATCTCACTCATAAGTAGAAGATAAAAACAACGACAAACAAACACATAGCATTGGAGATTGGATTGGTGGTTACCATAGAGGAAGGGGGAGGAAGGAGGGAAAAAGGGGTGATTAGGCTCGCATGTGAGGGGATGGACTATAATCAGTCTTTGGGTGGTGAACATGATGTAATCTACACAGAATTCAAATATATTATGATGAACATCTGAAAATAAATAATTTAGAAAAAAGATTAAAGACTTGAATGTAAGACCTGAAACCATAAAACTCCTGGAAAAAAACATAAGCAGTCCACTCTTTGACATCAGTCTTAGCAGAATCTTTTTGAATGTTATGTCTCCATAGACCGGGGACACGAAAGAAAAATAAACTAATGGGACTATATCAAACTAAAAAGCCTCTGCACAGCAAGGGAAACCATTAACAAAACAAAACGACAAATTTCCAGTTGGGAGAATATATTTGCAAATCATATATCTGATAAGGGGATAACATCCAAAATATGTAAATAAATCATAGCTCTCAAAAACAAAGAACAACCTGAACCAACAATGAGCAAAGGATAAGAACAGACATTTTTCCAAATAAGATATTCAGTGGCAAACAGACACATGAAAAGATGTTCAACAGCATTAACTATTATGGAAATACATATCAAAACTATAATGTGATATCACCCCACATCCATCAGAATGGCTATCATTGAAAAGAAAAGAAATAACAAGTATTGGAGAGAATTTGGAGAAAAGGGAACCCTCATACTGTGCTACTGGGAAGGCACACTGGTGCAGCCACTGTGGAAAACAATATGGAGATTTCTCAAAAAATTAAAAATAGAAATGCCATATGATCCAGCTATTCCACTTCTGGGTATTTATCCAAAGAACATGAAAACACAAATTCGATAGAATCTTAGCCATAAAAATAGATGAAATTTTGCCATTTTCAACAACATGGATAGACCTTGAGGGTATTATGCTAAGCAAAATAACCAGATAGGGAAAGACAGATACCATATGATTTTACTCATATGTAGAGGATAGATAAAGAAGCAAATGCATAGGAGAACACGTTGCTAATTACCAGAGGGGAAGGAGACGGGAGAATGCAAAAGTGGTAAAGGGTTGCATGCGCATGGTGAAAGATGGAAACTAGACTTTTGGTGGTGAACAGGATGCAATCTATACAGAAGCTGAACTGTAATGATGTATAATTGAAATTTATATAACATTTAAACTAATGTAACCTCAATGAAATAATGAAAATAATAAAATGATATATAGAAATTATTTTAAACAGAATGAAAGTGAAAATGCAACATATGAAAATTAGTGGGAAACAGGTAAAGCAGCACTTACAGGGAAGTCTCTAGCACTGGTACAGATCAGTGGGCTTGCTCTGCCTACTGTAATCTGAGCCAGTTAATAACAATGAGATAAGGAGGGAGAAAGGAAGTTTCCGTTTGATCAGCTGGCATAATTGGAAGACTGGTGACTAATGTCCAAAAACCCCTTTAATCTTCAAGGATTAAAGAATCTGGAGGCAATTATACAGGTATAATGGGCATTAAGGAGAAGATGCAGAAATGTCGGCCTTCAGCCATGAGGGACTCCAGGGTCTTTCACTGTTCTTTTCTTTTGCCAGGGATAATGAATATCTTGTAGATGTGTTTCCCACTTGTGGTCGGCCTGTTCCTGGAGAGAAACTCGTGGAACAAAGTTGTAATTTATCAAGCTGTAGGAGAGTACATACGTAAGCAGAAGACATAAATCAGGAGAGCATGTGCATTATTTTAGACTCTGTGCAGAACAGTGAGAAGTCATGTAAAGAAGGGCCGGGGGTCATATAGCATAATAAGATGGCCTCACTTATATTCACTTACACAACCACCAACAAAAGAAAAGAGAAAAGGACTTTATTCAATGACTTCAGCTTCTACCGGAAAGAAGCTGAAAAAAGAAGTGCAAATAAAATCCATGAAACCATGGTGTGATTACTGGAATAATGCCCCCTCCTGAACGATTTCAGATCTTAATCCCTGGAACCTGTAAATGTTACTTCATGTGGCTAAAGTGTTATTGAGGATTTGAATAAATGAATGATCATACATGCAGAGGTTATCATAAACTATCTGGGTGGACCCTAAGTGCAATCACAGGTGTCTTTCTATGAGAGAGAGAGGGAGGTAGGGGCAATCAGAGAGAAAGAGAGTGAGGGAGAGAGGAGAAGGCAAAGCAACTACAGTGGCAGAGATTGGAGCAATGTCCAAAAGCCAAGGAACTCTGGCAAAGCTAGAAGAGGCAAGAAATGAATTCTCCCCTAGAGTCTCTAAAGGAAGTATGGCCCAGCTGCCATCTTGATTTGGGCCCAGTTTGTGGTAATTTGTTACAACAGCTGCAATACCCTCATACACAGAAGAAAGGAAATCATAAAAATCAGAGTGGAAATTAATTAAATAGAAAACAGAAAAATCAGTTGAACCCACAGCAGGTTCCTTTAGAAGGTCAATAAAATCACTAAAGTTGCCAGATTGAGTGGGGAAAAAAGAAAAGAACCAAATACCAATGTGAACAAGTAGAGAAGTGACAACACTGCAGATGCTACTATAAGTGGAAGTGGCCTGAACTAAAAATATGCTTAGATTACTCAGCCTTCTCAGATGTGAAAATGGCTTGGCCAGTTACTCAGAAACCTGTAAGAAGCAAGATTGGAAGAGCAGAGACCAAGAGATCTAGGAGAGAAGCATGTGGAGGGAACTATGGGTGTGTGCAGAAAATATGCAGATCTTTGTATCTTATACCAGTGCCAACCGATATCACCTGCAGCAGAAGGCACTGACCGGGTAAACAAGATGACTTGATCCATTGATGTCAGCCAGTCTTTTTGCTCAGTCATCTTACTGCTAGCACAATGGCACATGAACAGAGTAGCCATGGGGGCAGGGATGGAGGCTATGCATCAACCCAACAGCACGAGCTCTCTCTCACCAAGGTTGAGCCAACAGCCTTGCTGCTACTGCTGAATGTTCATCTTCACATAAATGAAAATGATTCTGGACCTTGGATATAGTCCCATCCCTGGAGGAGACTAACCAACCACATCATACTAACTTGATTATATCAGACCCCTTCCATATTAGAGGAAGGAATTTTTTGATCTTCCTGGAATTAAACCAAATATCAGATATAGATTCACTCTCCCAGCCTATGATGCTTTGGCTTTCATTGAGTGAGAATGCACAAAATGTCTAACTTTTCATTGTGGGATTCGACCTGACACCATCTCAGTCTAAGGGACACAGTTTATGTTAAGAGGAAAGAATGGGCACATGACCATGAAGCCAACATACCTTCCTTTATGCCTCGTCATCACAAAGCTACTGGCTAACTTTGTGTTGGAATGGCTTCATGAGTAGTGTTAGGGTAACAGTTTGGAGATGATACTTAGCATGGTTGGGACACTCTTTTTCAAGTTTCTCTATATCCTTTGACCAATGGTGTGCAGTGTCCCTGAGAGCTAGAATATATGAGTCTGGAATCCAAGAGATTGAAATAGAAGTAGCCTGTATCACGATTACTCACACAGACTCACTTAGGGAGTTTGTGTTTCCTGTCACTTCAAATTTAAGACTGATGGACCCTGCATTTCTTTTCCTGAGAGCATTCACTGAGACCTGTCTGGCAGGCAGGAAGCAGTGGAGGAATTAACAACTACCGAAAGCATCCTTAAGCTTATGATTGATGGGAATTGGTATATATGTACCCAGCGTCCTGGTCCCTCAGATTGGTTGACTCTGAGATCTGTGTTTTATACTGATTTCCAGGGACTCCTCAACTATAGGAAGCTCTGGTAGACTACAGAAGTAACTGCCTTTGACTGGCAAACTTCCTTTTTCTCTCTCAATTTCTCACTCCTATACTGCAGCTTGCTTGACTTCCCAAATCAATTATTCAAACTCAAATCCTGGTTTCAGGTTCTGCTTCTTGGAAATGCAAACTGGGGAACCAACTTGGCCTGAAAAGCAAGAAGATAAAAATATTAAAGCTTAGGTGGTTATAAAGAAACAAAGTATCTTTTGTCTATTTTGCCTGCCAGGATATTTCCTAAATCTCTCTTCACAGACAACAAAGATAAGGGAACTTCCTTTCTCTGATATTGAGAATGGAACTAAGCTTTGGTCTGTATACTTATGTGTCAGTGTGTATATGTGTGTGTGATATTTAAGTATGTAATACCTGCCTTGTAAGTTGATCTTATCTTTTGAAAAAAAGAAATAAAATGCATTCAAAAATAGTAATACTACCTAGGCCTGTTTGGTGGAATCAGAGATGATTTCTATTCTCTGGTATTTTCCTACTGAGGTATATTTTATAGATCTTTATAAAAAGCAAAATTACTTTTGTCATTTAACAATTAAAGTTAAAAGATCTTAAAAGAAACTTTTGGCTAACTACATTTCCATCCCAATGAGTGATTGATGAAGGAGTTAGATCTGTAAACATAGACATCCAGATTTGGTTTGCTAAATCACTGTTAGACCAGGTGCCATTTTCTAAGTAAATAAGTAGAGCCTCTCTAGTGTTTTCAGAGAGAAAGAATAGTCCTAGTTCCTGCTAAAGAGAAGATTAAGGGCATAATAGTAGGAGAGCCCAGACGTCAGTATGGGTGTCAGTGGGCTGTAGTGTAAACAAAAAGAGAAGGGACAGTATGAACAGTTTTTTGAAGTGAAAAGTACTGTTCAAAGTCATACCGCAGAGCAAAAGGATAGCGGAGGAGATTGTTGACCTCTCTGGTCCCAGAGGAAGCATTAGTAGCCTCAGCCTTATTGATATATTGAAAGCGGAAATTGTATATGCAATTAGGAATTGGAAAAAAACAGTTTGGGTGCAATAGGTGAGCCTCAGGTGGCCAAAAGAAGCTTATGACCCATCTGCACAAAGTTGGGCTCTGTAGTTACAAAGAGTACCAGTTCTTTGAAGGTCATGTTTGTCATGAAGCTTCCCCTGTGCCCAGATTGGTGTCATCTCCTGGGCACTGGACTTTGGGTTACTTTAGCTGGACCCCTCTCATTGTGGACATCACAAATGTAGATAATAAAACATACTGCGAAGCACAGTTCTGTACTAGGTAGAATTCTTCTTAAGGCAGGATCTATACCGCAGTCCCCCCTTATCTACAGGAAATCCACTCCAAGACACCCAGTGGATGTCTGAAACCATGGAGAGTACCAAACCCTATATATGCTATAGTTTTTGCGATACTTACATATTTGAGGTGCAGTAGCAAAGCTAGCATGGATTTCTTTTTCCTTCACAATTTCACAGATAGAAGATCCCTCCTTACTGTAGATCTTAGCAGCGTCAGCATATGATATTTTTTCTTTCTTTATTAAGTTGAGAACTTTCACTTTTTCACTTAAAGAAAGCACTTTACAGCTTCTCTTTGACACATCTGAATTGCCAACATCACAGCTCTTGTGCTTTTGTGCTGTTACTAAGTAAAATAAGGGTTACTTGAACACAACCACTGCAATACCACATCAGTGGACCTTATACCTGTGACAGCTAGGAAGAGACTAACCAGTGGATTGTGTATACAAGGTGGATCCACTGGACTAAGGGATGATTCGTGTCCTGGGCAGGACAGAACAGGAAGGCACAAGATTTCATTATGCTACTCAGACCAGTGTGCAATTTAAAATTTATGAGTTGTCTATTTCTGCAATTTTCCATTTAGTATTAGCACACTGGGGTTGATGACAGGTAACTGAAATCATGGAAAGTGAAAAGTGAATAAGGGAGGACTACTGTATTAGCATAAGCTCTGTATTGTCCCTCCCTATACTGCCTAGAACAATTATTTGTACAGCAAACTCCTGACTAATATATGTCTTCAAGGGCCACCTTTAAAAGCCTTATGGCATATTGGTATCAGTTATACTAGGAAGAAAATCTAAGTATAGGTCACTGTAAGCAAGGTCAGGAATCAACCAGTCCAAGCCTTAATGTCTTGGTTGTCGATGAAAATAATCCATAACCAATCTATAAATGAAAATTTGGGTGAGTTTATTCTGAGCTAAAATCTGAGGACCATAGCCCAGGAGAGTCTTTCCACAAAAGAACTAGAGCACTGCAAATAAGTGGGGGTATACAGGGTAGTTACCCTCAAAGATGGCATACAGCACCCTCAAAGAGGGTGTTTCACATATGATTGAAATGTCCCTTTTACAATAGTCGCGAGACTGCACTGTTGGCACAGCGATTGATGGAAGCAGCAGATAGGTCTGCTGTCTTGGTGAGCACAGCAGAGTGGCAGGTCTGTTGTCTGGAGCTGGGTGGTCACAGGTGAGCACCGAGGTCAGTTCCTAGCCTAAGGAAAGATGCTTAATCCTTAAGGAAATGCCAACACTGGGAAGGGGAAGGAAATTGCACCTTTATCTCAAGGGCCTTTGTTCTTGCCATAGGGAATATCTAAAGTAGATATACAATGCATGCTCAACGGCCTCGGTCAGGCCCTTTTGGAAAGACAAGGTCAGGCCCAATTAACTTTACACCAAATGGCTTCCTCATATACTCCAATATATCCTATTGCTTGCCATTTCTATTTGTCATGGTCTATAAACTGGAAATTATAGCAGTATCTGCTTCACAGGATTCTAACAATAATTAAATGAAAGAATTCAGGTAAAAATCTTAGCACATTGTCCCTCAAAGGAAGTTGCCAATAAATGTTGGCTATCATTATAATTAATTCATTAACAAAAGGAGATTAGAAAAACCAGAGCTGGAAGAAATCTTGTAAAAAAAAAAGCAAAAGAGTATTTAGCATCATAGTTAAGACTATCTGTTCTTGAATCAGAACTTCCTGAGATCAAACCCAAGCTCTGCCATTCAACAAATAGGTCTCTTGCACTCTCTTTGCCAATTTCCTCACTTGTTAATGGGTGTAATTGTCTGGCCTAAGTAACATAATACATCTCAAGTATTTAATAAATGCCACTTTGTAATCACAATAAATCTTTGGTGATCATGATCACTTTTGGGGCTATTTTGCAAATGAGATAACCACCACGCAAAGCAGTGGCCAGTTGTTCAGTGTTACAGAGCAAGAAGTCCTAAATAGAATGAGTCTAGATGTGGCCGTATTAAGAATTCACGGATGCAGCCTTTGTAACCTAGCCAATGGCAAGAAAAGACCAACAGGTGGCAGTACATCCACATCTATGAGGTTGGCTGTATTGATTTCCAGTCCCTCAAATTCCTTTCATCTTCCTACTCAAAATCACAACAGAAAATCTAAAACTAGATCATCAATATCCTGACCACACCACAGTCTCGTCTTTGCCTGTGTAGGCTACAGATATCCCTAATTGCGTGCTCTGCGATCAACTCAGAACAGAATTTCTCACAACTGTTTGCTCCTGAAACCCATATTGTTAATTGATTTGCTGAACCAGAAACAACCTTTTAAGAACTTAAGGAGCATCAGTGCCTCTGAGATTTGCTCATTAAGTAATTCTAGTGCTTATCAAGTAGAAAATATTACCTTATAAGCATGGGGGTAAAATTAAGATGCCTCACTTCCACATCCACAGCAGCCACCATCCAAACAATAAAATATTTGAAATAACAAAAATGAGGATTGGATATTCTGAGAGTAACACAGTAAGTGAGTGAAAAATCATTGAGATCAAAAGTATACCAAATCACTTTTGAAAGATCTATCCTGTTACATTGGACAGAAATAAGATTAAATTCTTGCCTCATCTAAAGATAGAGTACATCCATTAGAAGAGGAGTTTGCCAGTAATGCAACCACACACATACACACAAAAAATCTATAACAGAGGTTAAAGGTGGACTTTCCATCCAAATGTTTTATATGGCATATGTGTGTGTGTGTGTGTATATATATATATCATATATGTGTATGTTATATAGGGAACTCTGGAGTATCATTCTTATGGCAAATCTCATGCACAATAGGATGCAGACCTGAGGAATGACACTGAAAGAGGGCCTCTGAAAGTGGAGATGAGTAAATGTCATCCCGCCACCACAGCCAGCTTGGGTGCAGGTTAGAGACTGCATATCCATGGTTCACTCCCAGTGAAATGCAGGAGGCCATTAGGGAAGTGAGCAGAGTCATGCAGCAATTTGCACTCACCCTCTGACTAATTTGGAACCCTAAAGGACCCCAGTTAAATCCCACTACTGAGGACTTATATACAGATATCTGGTGGCTGCTTTCCTCAATGTCCCTTTTCTTACTCATAGCAAAGAGCCTAGTCTTGGAGATGGAGTCTAAATTCTACTTATAACGAATTTGCTCCTAAACTGTTCCCCAGCCTCAAGGTTTTCTCAGGAGGCTCTGTGATGTTTTGCCAGACTTTATACAACAGCAATTCCAGGATGATCAAAGACAAAGTTAGACTTAGGAGAGACTAGAGAAGCAAACTAGATACTGGACATCCCTCCAGAGGAAGATATAACAATTGATTAGGGGGAGAGTGTGATAGACAATAAAGATCATCACACCCAGGTGTACAACCTTCTCTCTTCAGCTCCCTGGCCCAGGTAGAGCACTGTACATACCATATTTAGTGCCGAGCCCCCTTTCTTTCCCTCACAAAGAGAAAAGAAAGGTCAGAAGTGGCATGAATAGACCCTTGAAGCAAAAGCTGTCAGAGTGGAGGATGAACTGTCATTTCCAGGGAGCTGAGACCAGAGAATCATATATGTCACGTGAGCAGCTCATCACATAGACGAGAGAATTACTAACAGAGAAGACAGATCACAGATAGGATAGCCGAAATGGAAGGGAAAATTCTTCTAAAGTAGAAAACTGAGTAGCTCCTGGAAGTTGTAAGTGCTAGAATATTAGACGACAGATGGAGAGTATTCACTTTGAATTTGATAGGCTTTTGGTAAACATGAAAAACATAGTTCCTTCCTTTAAAGAGCTGAAGATTATTTTCAAAAAAAGAGAAAAAGGAAGATGTTCAGAAAAGACACATGAATGCCTATTAACACATGAAAAATGTGTTAAAACAAAATTGTATTAAAAGAAAAAGCCATCGTATATAACCTATGAAATGGCCAATGGCTTTAGTAGACTCATAGAGGAGCCGCTGCCCCTGTGGCTCTCAGTGCCAGCCCTCACAGGTCTACTACTCTAATGGAACTTTTCTTTGGTGTTAATTTGTGGTTAATTTTCAACTTCTACTCTCACAGCTCTAAATGTCCTGTCAAGGAGAGTCCTGGTATAAGTAGAGACCCTAAGTGATGAATAGGAAATTCATCTTTACATCAATAGGGAAAGAATGGAAGCTTATAGAAATAAAAGGTTCATTATCACTTGGAACTCTGTAAGAATGAGCACATGAAATGTTAAGATTTATGGTCTTTGGACACATACTTCCCAAAGGCTATTGAGGTCTTCAGGCAATCTTGTCCTCATTCTATGCAGTCACCTTTCACTCTCTTATATCCTGAATTTTTAGCACAGCTTCTGTCTGTATAAAGAGGATCATTAGGCCAGATAGTGAACCTAGTCATTTGCCCGTAATTTGTGAGGCTTCATTGTTTTATATTCATTGTGAATATTGTAACTCAAGTAGAGAGATGAAGCCCTTTTTGGGGGGAAGTAGATGTGATTAGAAATAATGAACCTACAAAGACAACCAGCTTCTAGTATTGGAGATAGAAATGAAGCATCTGAGAAAGCAGTGGTTCTCAGACTGAAAACAAGTTTGCTTGAAGGTAAAAGTAGAGTACCAAATTTAGTAACATCCAGCCACCATCCTGGAGCCAAGGGCCCTCACAGCTTACCTAACTCAGAGAAACCACCTTACCTATACAGGGCACATTATGAGAAGTTGGGTGTTGGGCAGAATGGTTTTATTGTCCTTTTTACCGAAGTTTGAATGCATTGGCCCTAGAGGCCTTCTTAGGATGCAAATCAAATCCTCCTACGAGAACTAGCTACTCCCCCTAAATCCTTGAACTAGCTGGAATAATTTTCATCGTTACCCTCTCCTTCAAATCTGTACACTTGGAAAGAGATGTGATATGGTGGGATGGTGGGTAGACAGTGCTCTCTTGGGCCTGAAAGAGTCTGAGGTCTATTAGGCTTTGCACAGTTAGGGCTATGGACCCTATCTATGGACTGAATCAATAGATACCCAAGAGCCCTCCCAGACTCTGCATTTCTTCTTGTCACCCATGTCATCATCACCAGCAAGGCCAGGGTAGGGCCTTGAAAACAGAGAAGACCACAGTGCCCTGCCTCAGCTACGAGACAAGAGACCAGGCGATCACCAGCTGAGGAAGCCAGGGGGTTTAGAAATAATCAGGTTGGCAGGAAAGTTACCCTAGAGTCCAGGGAAGCCAGAAGACAATACACGCTCCCCCACGTGACCTCAAGAGACTCCTCCCATCTCATTCACCATAAGTCTCCAAATGCCCCTTCCCTATACCTCAAGAGGCCAACCTGGAGAGGAGCATGGAGAAGAGGCATCTGAGAGACAGCACTTTGAGAGATGGTCAGTTCAGTTGTGTCTAACAGATTAAACACAATGCAGTGGCCCCTGTTACTAAGCAGAATGTGGGCCCTGAAGATGACAGCAGCTATAGTAAAAGAGGTAAAATATAGATTATTAGCACATCTGCTTTTGATGTGAACGAATTTCCCCCTGCCTCATTTGTAATTTACAATCTGACACCACAGCCTGGGTTTCTTGAGGGGATCCTGATGGATGTTCTGTCTTGGTCCTCTTTGCCAGGCTAGCCTCTCCAATCCAGAGGCATGGCTCACTACTCTGGCTGTTATTCTCTTTCTTTCATCCATCCTTCCTCCGTTCCTTCCTTCATCTCTCCCTCCCTCCCTTCCTTCCCTCTTTTCTTCCTTTCTTTCAATTAATACAGTGAATGAGAGCAAATGAGGCATAGCAAGAAGAGTTGATTTAGACATAGAAGAGCTCATGCCAGCCCTCAGAGTCACTTTTACCTGCTCTGTGACTTTGGACAATTCCTTAACTTCGGATTTCTTACCTATAAAATGAGGATAATATTTGATCAGAAAAACTGATCAGTTTTCTTATCTATAAAATGAGGATAATATTTGAACTGCTGGCATATATATTAAATAAAATGATACATATGAAAAATATTGGTGCATTTCAAAATGCTCTGTAAACTTAAGGTATTGATATTATGGATGCTGAAAAATACCATCAGTTCATTGCCCACTGTATACCACTGGAGGGTGCAAATTTGAACAGGACAACTTCCTTGCCCTCAGCTTTTATTATCTAGTGTAGTAATGTCTCAGGTTCACCTGATTTACCCCCTGGGTCCTGCTCTGGCTTCTCAGAAATCAGTTTACTTCATGCCAAGAAAGAAGGTTTAGACCAAGGAAAATCATAGAGTTTGGTTCCAGTCTCTCACCTTAAATGAGTCACTTGATCATCTAGAATTCCATGATCCATGAAAGCAGGCCCTGCAAAAATGCTGTTTCCCAGGTAGACAAGAAATACAACACACATACGTGTACACACACGCAGGGGGACTGAAATGGATCTCACGGAGAGCTCGTGCCTCTCCAAACTACCATCTTGGACGTTTCCATTATGCTCTTAAATGCAAAGCAGAATCATCTTTAAAGATTACCTTGCATAATGTTGGTAATGTTGTATAAATCTCCCAGCTTGTTTACGTCATTAATTCAGCCTATATCCATGTAGTGGGATATTGAAGTAATCAACCAAATAATGAACACCTGAATATTTACCATTGTGGGGCCTGGAATTAGCCAGAGAAGCTGGTGTCATTAGGCAAAGTGGTTGAAAAATGAGTCATTTCTCCACCTCATTTTGCTAATACTATACTCACTCACACACGTATATATATGCATATTATATAAATATAACCTTATAAAATACATTTTAAATGAAGCATGAGTATAAGCCTCCCACAGGCCCCCCCATGTTGGGCATGGGGAAAGGGAGTACAAAGGAAGAAACGTGTGAATTAGAGAGAACTTCACTTAGACCACTGCACTCATGCCGTGTTTAAGGGTCTGACTCCCATATGCTGTTCTAAATATTTGTCTATAAAACCAGCACGCCAGAGTTGAAAAAGAAATTATTTTCCCCAAAAAAGAAAAGTTATGTACATGTGTTTTTTTTTATCTCCTGATTCCATTCCAAGGTGAAATCAGGTTCAAAAATATGACTTTTCTGAAGAAGGAAAAGGAAAAAATATTAGAAAGTGAGCTTCCTCTTTAAAGACTTTGCAGAGGGAAGAGATAATTATGCTCCTTCTCTGATAAGATATGCAAACTAATTATGAGCAATTATCTGACAGCAAGGAACAAAGAGCTGCAGGGCTGCTCTCACTCTGAGCAAACATCTCAGGGGGCGTGGTTCCTAGGTTTATGTCTGTTATGGAACAAAATCAGAGGAAGATTGTAATGAGGCTAGAACACGCAAAATCTCATTAAATAGGGAAGGTAGATCGAGAGAGGAGGAGAGTGGCCTTTCTTTTAGAGTCTTATAATTTTATTTAATTTTTACTCCAAATGCTATCCGTCTAGGTTAAGTCTTGCTGTTAATGTTAAACAGAGAAGTACAATTGTACAAACTAGTATTTGGATAACTGAAGTATGGAGATAGTATCCAACAAAGCCTGATCCCTGATATGTAGCCCATGACAGAAAGTGGTAAAAACTGACCGAGCCTCTTCGATGCATCTTGCATTGGGGACTTAACAGTCATCCAGCCAAAAAATATGTCTCAGACGTGAGGCATAGCTCTGGGTTTTGGGGATTCAACTGTGATAGAAGCAGACAGTGCTCTCTTCTCATGATTTTTATGATGAAGGAGACACAAAATCCTAACAAGTAAGTTAAAAAAAAAATTAGAGGGGAGAGTGAAGTCTAGCTAATGATAAGAAAGAAGTTACAAGGGAAATAAAAGAGAAAAATACACCACGGGCTTATGAGTGGGGCAAGGACTAGATTACATAGTGTGGCCGGAGAAGGATTTTCTGAGCAGGAAATTGACATTAGAGCTACGTGGGATCAAATACACGTGTTCTCTAAAACCCCACTGATTGCACATTTCACACAGAAGGCGCAGCAGTGTAAGTGACTTGCATCAAGAATGAGCTTGATTTGTGCGAACAACCGAAAGAAGGCTAACGTCAATGCTGTTTACTTCCATTTTGTAGAGGAGAAATTTGAGGCTCCTGAAGTTTAAACAACATGCCCCAAGTTACTTTACAAATATGTACCACTGCTGGGAATTCTTTTAACTGTATGTTTACTTTGTGAATAGGCAAATTCTTTACATTTCATCAAAGCAGTAGAGAAAGGCATTCATTAGGAGTCTCACTTTCCCTTTTTTCCTGTCCATACCATTCCATCCCTCATCCCTACTCCCTAATTCAAAGTGGTTTAGTTTGGGGGTTCTTGGGTCTCATTCAAGTGTTTATGCAAGTGCAAGCAGATATAATTCCTATTCTTCTCCTCCTTCCTTATCCAAGTACAATGTACTACGTAAACTTCATTGGATTTTCCTGTTTCACCTAAAAATATATCCCGGAGACTTGTCTATGACAGTACCTAGAGAGCGTCTCATTTTTCCACATGCTACTACCATGGAGAGGTGAACGACAGTTTATGTAATCAATCTTCTGTTGCTGGAAACCTAGGTTGTTTCATTGTCTTCGCCAGCAGAAAGGAAGAATAAACTTGTGCATATTCCATTTTGTGTAGGTGGTTCAGAGTAATTGAGAAAAGTTGCTATATTGTCTTCCATTAGAGTAGTAGATTTCTATACTAACCAGGACATTGTGAAATATTTTAAAAGCTCATCCAACGAGTATTTGACAAACTATTGGATTTTTGCCCATCAGGTAGGCGAGAAATGCAATTTCCGTATTAGTTTTAAATTTGGCAGCTCTCTATTTTAAAGAAATTAATCTTTTCTCTGGGACATACGTTTCTCTATTTGTCACTTCTCCTTTGATTTTACTTATGGTGGTGCTTTTTGCCGTGTGGAAGACTTATTTACTTTTTATCATGCATTTGTTCTGTAAGGTGAACAAATTAGCCCATTCTTTTTGTGGCATATAGATATGTATGTCATAGTTACAAAGGATCTCTCTAGTTCAACATTATGAACATTTACCCATACATTATTCAAGAAATATTTTGGCTTTGTTTTTTATACTTATATCATCCCATCGTCCAGAATTTCTCCTTGTGTGTGGTAATGAAGTATGGCTCTAATTTCCAAGAACTAAGATTTGAATTCAGGTCTGCTTATGCTCTCTGGCTACACTCTAAAGTCAGGCTGTAGACTAAAAAAGGAATCTACCCAAACCCTAAAATATGTATCTCACCTACTCAAAATTAATTTAGTGGCCCTAACTATCACAGGTTTCCTGGCATGCTGTTTTGGGACACCCTGTTCTTCTCTAGATTATTCTAAGGGTTAGAGTCCACATGAGTGGGGTGTATAAAAGAAGAATAAAGAAGGGACTGAAGAACTGTTCAAGTCAGGCTTCTTTTGTGCATAACATAGGCATGTGATAGTGTGATTGAAAGTCACATGACTATCTATCAGAAAAAATGGGTCTTGGTCCTACCTTGGACCCCTCCTAGCCAAGAGATTGGACAAGTCACTTCATTTCCCTTGGCCTTAGTTACATCAACTATAGGAAAATTAGTTTATATCCTTTCTGCTTGGATATTCTTAACATTAGTAAGTTATTTACAGCCTATGATGGTCCAGCCAGAACTTGAATCCAGTAATACATCAACTATTTTGTCAATTTCCATGTATAGTGATAACAAAAAATTAAATAAGCATTTCTTGCACACGAGACACTCACTGTTCCAAACACTTTTCATATATGAACAGATTGAACACTCACAACAATACTGGGACGTAGATACTGTTATTATTCTCATTTTGTGGATGAGGAAATTGAGGCCAACAAAAGGAAGACTATGACAGAGGGGAAATGGAAACAAGAAACAAATAGTTGCCATGATAAATTGCAGCCAAAATATCTGACTTCTGTAAATTTTACAAAAACATGTGATCAGGGGGGCACATTGGTGGGATCCATCAAGGGCCTTGGAAGGGACCAATTCAAGTGAGGAGGTTCCCGACAAATCTTCCTCTAGAGGAGGGGTGCTGGGAACATAGTAAATTAGGGATTTAAATGATAAGAAATAAGCATGTCATGCAAAAAATATGGAGAAAGGGTATTTTTGAAAGAGCGAACCACTAATACAAAGGCTTGAGGTAAGAACAAATACGAGACATTGGAAGCATTGAAAGAAAACCACCATGTATGGAGTATAGCTTCTCCATCTTTCTAACAAACTCAGGAGCACCAAGATAGTAAGGAACTCAATGTGTCACTTGGCCTGGAAACTCAGGGATCACTGTGATGAGCTAAAAGAAACATCTGAGATCATCGAATAATCCATGGTCTGACGATGGCTTTTGACAATGTCTTGTGAAGTCCCAGAGATTGCGGGCAGGGGAATATGAACAGAGGCTCAGGAAGCAAGATTCAAGCTCTTCACTCCAGCCAGACCACTACATATTTCACATATCTGTTTCCTACCTTGGGTTTCTCATACAGATTTATTTAACCCAAGGGCACTATCATTGGGAAAAGTTAAAACTCCAAGGGACCCCAAACTCCATCCTTTGATCTGGAAGGACACCAAAGCTCAGAAAGGGTAAATGGCTAGCACTAAGACACATTTATGCCAGGACAGACCCATTGCAAGAATCCGCAACTCCTGATTCCCATCCCATAGCTCTTTCCAGTATGCCTTATCATACCCACCCCTAATCCACAAACAACTTTCTTAAAGATATTTGACATCCTTTTAAAAAACAGGGTAGTTGGAAGATGATTTTCATCAACTTATGTTCTCTACCCAGCTCATGAGACAAAAATAGACATCTGTAGAACTTGCTCAGAGTAATGAACTCTCCTTTTGCCTCAGCAGAAACTGAGAAGGGAAAAGTAAATCTGCTGCAGCTTTACTTCCACCAACTGGAGCTTCTACTAGGAATATTACTTCTTTGTATCCCAGCAAAAAGAGTTAAAGGGTGACTACTGTGGTTGCAATGAAAAGGCTAGGACATGCCAGCACCTCTCCCCTCCATTCTCTCTACCCCCATCCCTTTTCCAGTCCTCATTACCTCTCACCGTAAACCATTGCACAAATCATCTGATGGTTATCTCTTCCTCCAGGCTTTCTCCATTCCAGTCTGTCCTCAACACTGTTTTCTAATTGATCATCTTCCATGTAAAGCTCTTATACAAATGCTCTCCTTCACACAGTCTGAGACTCTCCTATCAAAAAAAGAGTTGTAGCAATTCCAGAATCTCCATGATGTTAAGATCCAATCACCCCAACCTGACACTGGAGGCCTTTCACAATCCAACACTAACACTGTAATTCAAACTTTATCTCCAAGTTCCTGCTTTTATTTATGTTGTGACTCAGAAATTTTGAGTGTTCCTCATTCCCACACTATGCTCCATATTTTTACAAACTCAGATCTGCGCTCATCCTATTACCTCTGTCCGTATGTTCTCTGCTGACCACTGCCATTGGAAAGCTTCTCTATCTTACGTGGTCTAATTCCATGCCATCTCCTTATGAAGGCTTCCTTGTTCATGTCAAGCAAACAAGCATTCTTCTAATTCTGACTCCCCACCCTGGATTGCTTATAGCACTTTCATGGCAATTTTAAGATGTTGCCTTGTCTCATCTTTATTTGTGAAATTATTTCATTCCCATTATAGATTGTGAGCTCTCTGAGGGCAGAACTAACCTACTGATCTTTTTATCTCATCAAAGGACTAATACAATGCCTGGGGCAAAGTGAGTGTCCAGTACCATATTTGATGAAAGGACAGGGCTGAGGGAGCCTCAGTATCCTTTCCTCCAGCCTACAGAGAATAGGTCAGAAATTGAAGAGAGATTCGTTTCTGAAATGTCCAAAGGCTCTGCCCAAACAGAGAGGGAAAGATGGAGGGTCTTTAGGATGCAGCTACACTGTAAATAGGGATCCAATAAAATAAGTCATAGCTCAACGATGCAGCCAAAATAGAAAGAACTTTATCTATAAAGCCAGTTGCAACCCTGTCCTAATCCCAATACAGTCAGTTTCCAGCAGTGTAACTTTGAGCAAGTTCCTTCCTGTCTGTTCTGACTCTCACCTGTACAATGAGGCAAAGGGCCAGCTGTAAAGACTGCTTGAGATATTGCATTTAACATTTTGGAACCTAGTAGTTATGCAGGAAAAAGTAAAAAGTACAATGACAAGCCTCAGAAAACCACTAGAGAGCCGAATATTTATTACTGACCATCAGCCTGGAGAGGCATGTAACTGCCACTCACAGCAGCAAACACCTCTTAGGAAACCAAAGTTTGGGTCTTTATCTTGTGAACCGAAGACTTTGTTAGGCCTTCAGGAAGCACCTTTCTCCCTCCATGAGATTTTGCTTTGCAGGCTTTGCAATTATTATCAGATCAAAAGCTGATACAAACGACATGAGCATAACCAGCACATCCCTCCACAAAAATAGTGTGTGTACCAGGAGTGAAAGACTTCTAATTAGGGTGGGAGAGAACAAACGGAGATGACACTGAAATGAGTCACAAGGCCTGACACTGTTAAGATGGGAAGGGAACCTGGGGTTGATTTCGACTGAGACTTATACCCATCCACCATCCACCCTCCATAACAGAGAATATAGGACAGAGAAAAATGTGAACACCTCCGGGTCTTAGTTAGCCATCGATCCATCCATTTAGTCTCTACTCATCAAGTCCTGACTGAACCCTCATTACTGCCAGGTTTGAGAAATACAGGATTAAAAGATGCACAACCCCTGCCATAAATCCAATTCACAATCTAGGAGAGGAAAGAGACAACAATGACAACAGTGCACACAAGATGTGACAAGTGCTAGAATCACATCATGCCTGAGAGACAATGAGAACAAAAAGAAGCAGCTCCAGCTCTATCAAGGTTGATCATGAAACAGTAAAATTACTGAGTTCTGAAGAATGTACAGGAGTCCCCTAGAAAGGTAAGATAGTGTGCATGAGTGAAGACGCAGTGCCCTCCTTGTGTGACTCCACACATAGTCTAGTGTGGGAGTACACAAGATGAAAAAGGCTAGCAGGTGGTAAACATCTGGTAGGCAAAGAGAGCACACTCCCCTTTCTTATGTATCTTCTAAGATCGTCTAGTAGGATGTTCAGCATATACGGTCTCAGGAGATAGGTGTTTATTATTAAGCCTCATGTTCTCTGTAGATCTAATCTCCGTGTGTGATCGAACAGAATCAGAGCTACACTTTTCTATTGTTGGAGAAGAGGACTGAAGAACTTACCTCAGCAAGGAACTCAGACACGGCTTCCTTTTATCTAAGAGCTGGAAGGAGTCTCATATATTATCTAAGGCAGTTTTCTTAACTTGGTACCTCAACTACTCAAAGAAAAATTTTGTTTTTATTCAGATTCTAAAAGGTAATATGTATATTAGGATGACCACGGTATTATCAAGTTCCGTCATGCAATCTTGTTACTCAAGTTTTGTGTTTGTGGTTTTGAACATCTTGAGACTAAAGAATCAGAAAAAGTGATAGCTTTGACTTCTAAGTCGATATAATTTAGGATCCCCAAGTCCAGAAGTTGGAGAACAAGTATATCTGATGTCATCTCTCGATGAGAGATGAGGATATGGAGACCCAGCCAGGGGATACGGCTTTGTAATGCATCCAGCTAATCAGTGATGGGGACTAGAACCCCAGAAGCCTGGATCAAAGTTTGCTTTATCACAGTTCAGCCACCACCTCCTCTGAATAAGCAGCCATCTATCCCATGACTTCCCAGATCTCTAAGTACACATAAATTCATAATTCACAGGGATGCAGTTTACCTTTGTGATCAGAGTGTCAACTTCCAGTTTATCTTGGACTAGGTCTGTGAACTACCTCTCTGAGAAGCAAGCAGAAAGGGTCAGTATAAATGATTCCAGTTTAGGGTAATAAAGCCTTTAAAAAAATCCCCACTCTCTGATCGTCTTATATTACAGAATCCGTGACTTCACACATATGGGAATGAGGAATTATTTTTCACATTCTGGTGAGATTGTAGTGGAGGAGCTCATCAAGACTTGACCACTAGTTGGCCCAGGAGCTGTATCTGAACAGTTAGAGGCTCCGCACCCCTCTCATACCTATGGGAGTTGTGCTCTGCTTGCCCTCCTAACTCCCAGAAGCTACCCCAAGGATAGAGCCTTGAGCTGGTAATACGGTAATAAAGCCATTGAGGCTGTGTACATAACTGAACCCAGTTAAGGCTCTCTGTGTAGATGACTGAACCCAGTTATGGCCCCTATATAAATTTTTGGATTTGGCAGGCAGGTGCAGAAATGTGCTTATCTTGTGGTGACCCAAGAGAACCCTTGTGAGTAAGTTCCCTCACTTATTAAGACTGTCACCTGCCAATCTGGAGGGGGCTGCTTCTTTCTTCAGTCTCTCCCTGCCCTTGACATAAGGAAGCCAGTTTCAGGTTACACCCCAGAAGCTCCCAGAGAATTTGGATATCAACAGATGGTACCATGAAACTTCTGATGCTAAAGTAATTATTGATTTTTTGCTTAATGGAATGGAGGGAGTAACAGATTTCATATTAGGAAATTTTAAATTCAGAGTAAGCAATCCATGTGTGCTTTGCTTTATATGTAGTCGATACTCAATATGTAGTCACTGAATGAATGACAAGTTGATGTTACCTAAAAAACCAATTTAACGCCATACATAGTCTTACTTGAAAGTGGAAGATAAGTGACTCACAGGATGTGTAGATACATAGGAACTCTGGAACCTGCCTATTCAGCAGAGTCACCTGGGGAGCATTTGGAAAATGCAAGCTCTGGAACTACTCCCCAGACTAATTGAATCAGAATTTCCATGGTTGATGCTCAGAATTCAACATTTACAAAAACTCCCCAGGTAACTCATGATTATCTAATACACTCAAATGAACTCTGGCCATGTTTTTCAAAAGAAAATATTCCAAGTTAAATGATGGAATCAGCTGTGGCAGTCAATTATATCCCTCCAGGATCTGTAAGACCTCCCAGCATCAAGCTAACTGGGACCACCTGTCCCTTTCCTTGCTCCAGCTGTTTCCTCTGTTTAGGACTCTACTTATTCATTCACTGAACAAATAATTATTAAATTCATACCATGCTAGACCTTGGCATATAATAGTGAACAGAATATAAATGGGCATTTTATCATGGAGCATGTAGATCTCAGTCACTGGAGAACTACAAGAGATTTATCCAGAAATTCTCCTGCATTTAAATCTTGACTTATTTTCCCTGGAATCTCGTTACTTTTCAAACTTACTACGGAGAAGTCTTTTTAGGTTCCTGGCCCAAATGGTGGTAAATAACCACTGCCAGCAACTCTTAAATTTAAATCTCCTCCATTCAAAACAATAGCCAATTTCCCAAAGAAGCTCACTGATGTGAGTTTGGTTGGGTAGCTCTCTTGGACCAGCCACTATGGCTTAGATGAGAGAGGTCACATTACAAGTTCATAGTTGCTCCAATGGAACCATATCATCAGAGAGATTTGGCAATTCCATTAGAAAGAGATGACAGACAGACAGTTCAATGCATTTAAACACATTTCTGTGAGGGCAATTTGTGCACTTCAGAGCACGAATGCTGTGTCATTCATTTAGTTTGCTCAGAAGCTGTATTCTACTTATTGTCTGAATTTCTCTCTCTTCAGAGAATTACGTTACTGAAGTCATTCTTTCATTATTCACTCGTAAAACATTTATTAGGCATTGACTTGGTCCAGGTCCTGAGGATAAGAAGAAGAAAGAAGCATAGTGCTTTTCCTCTTGGAGCTCACAGTTTAGTGAGAGAAAGAAACTTGTAGACACATAATGAGAATTAAGTGGGATAGAGGCATGTACCAAGTACCAAGGAAACACAAGAGAGTTAGAGAAATCTTCACAGATTTCCTTAAATGGGTCTTAATGGATACAAAGGATGTATCCAGGTTAGGTGCAATGAGGGGGCTCCCAAACACAGCATAGTATAAAAACAAGCTTAACGTCTGTGTAGTAGAAAGAAGTTTCAGAGTTGAGAGGTAAAGTAGTAACTGTAACAGTAACTAGGAGATTAACTCTGGCATAAGTCACTTCCCAGCTCTGCCCCTTATGAACCGTGTAAACCTGGACAAGTTCCTAAAACTTTCTGTTACGTTCTCACAGGGTTGTTGTGAGGATTAACTTTTCTAATGCATGTGAAGTCTTAGGAATAATGCTGGCACATCTTGAGTGAATAGTAAATGTTTTATTATTGTTGTTGTCATCACCATCATCACCATCATCATCATCATGTCAAACAAATGTACTACTCCTGGATGTGTTTGTTTTACTCATGAGAGAAGAAGCCATTTTATCATCATACCACAGAGATGGTGATTTGGACTTGGCCCAAGGTACAAAGCAACAACCTCAATGATCACAGGCATTATGGTGCTGGGAAGTTCATGGGGAGCTCATAGGATTAGCAGAGGAAATTCCAGTGTCACCATCTCCCCAAAAAGCTACGGGCTGCTTTTCCCTAGTTGCAGACTCTGATCATGAGATGACAGTTCCACTTTGTTTAGTGAAAGACTCTCACTGGCTACACATGTCATTCAGCCCAGTCCCCCTTGTAAGACTGTAAACCCAAATGCAATTACATTCTTCCAGAAAAGTCTTTGAAAACATGAGCCAATCTTAAAAAACACACCACCACACCACATGGACAGCTGCACCTGAACTTTAGAACAATTTCCTACATGTTCTTAGGACTGTGGCTCAAGAGATGAGATCAATATCTGCTTAGGTTTTGGTAGAAATTTACAGGATTCTTTCTATTCCGACCTCTCCTTTCTTTAGCTCTTCAATCAATTACCAACAATGAGTATGGTAACATGTTGAACCAGAACATTCTTCCCAGAGCCATATTCTTTGCTGATTCTATTCACATTTTCTCGTGGCTCGGCCCAGCATTCCTTCTTTTTCAGACTTGCTTCTTCTGCACAATTATTGTTTTCCCTGCTAAAATCTGCCAGTCACTGTTCAGATCTTTGAGAATGCAGATATGAAAGTCATGATCTCTGCCCCTAAGTGGAGGTCCCTGTTTCAGAGCAAAGACAGGTGGTTAAAGATAGACACATTCAATGTAGTAAGAACCAGCACAAGGCTGGCCAAAGTAGACGCTCATCAAGTGCATGTTCCACTGATATAACTTCACTTATTACATTGAACCATAAGAAATTCATACTATTTGACTAGTTTAATGTCCAAGAAATGGCAGTTTTGTATGATTCAACCTAATACAGGTTCTTATATGATGAATCATTGGGTATTGTGAGGATATAGTGGGATGATTACATGGACAAAGAGGCTGCCTCTCTAAAATTCAGTTTTGTTTTTTTCCTGATTAGAAAAGCAATGTATCAGAGCAGAATCCTGAAGAATGAGTCCAGCAGTAGAATCTCTCCATTTCCATGATCACTCTTATCTGATCCACCATCACCTCTTACCTGGACTATGGCAAGCTCCCTAACTGGTCTCTCCACTTAAATTCTTCTCCAACCTCACTCTACACAGCATCCAGAATGAATGGTCTTTGAATATCTCAAAGCAGATCACGTTCCCCAGCTACATAAAAGCTGTTGATAGTGACCAGTTGTACTTCAAATTAATCCAAACCCAATCAAAGTATGACCATGATATTGCATCTGTTACCTCTTTAACTCTCTCCATGCCATTGTTCCACTCACTTAAAAACTCAAGGCACACAGCCCTTCATTTTCAATTCCTCTTTCAAGCTTTTTTCAGATCTGTGGCTCAAGCCTCAGAGAAAGTTTTCTTTGAAGAATAGCAAAAAAATTATATGAATTTCAACTCCATGTCAAAACCTTATCAAATAGGAGTTATTGTTGTTATTACTTAGGCTGCACCAACAGAAAGCAAAGAAACATGCCATTTTTACTAATCTTATGGTAAAAGTACATTTTCCTTCAGGCATTTTGAATTGGTGAAGGTGGCTCCGTTTTTTCTCCTTTGTGTTCTCATCTTTGCTACACTGTTTTAACTTTTGTTTTGTTTTTTGCCCAGAATCAAAGTAACAAAGGGCATTTAATAAGCCCTGGTCTGGCAATCCTTCCTGCCCCTCTCCACCTGTATGACCTATGCTATCATTTGATCCTCCTTCTGACTTTTGCATAGACAGAATAGGCTGCTTAGATAGCATAGCTCACGTCACATCTCCCTTGCATACTACAGCATTGTCTGCATCAATGACTATTTGTGAAAAACAAGTTATGGGTTCAGCTTCAAACCCTATCTCTGTGGCCTATCAAGAGATCTAAGCTAAGAACCTACCTTCTAAGTATTTTTAGCTAGATGTGTTTAGGGTAGGGGGATCAACATACAAAAAACCATACAATATTTGGCCCAGGAAATATTTAACACCTGCTCTGTGTATCTAAAGCCCCAGGAAATAGCCATCAAGTGCAAAAATCTTAACTGGAAGGAAGGAAACTTGGGAGGAGAAGCATGAGTCTTGTATCAGAAGACCTATGCTTGCGTTTTCATGTAACAGGATGTGTGAATTTAATCAAGTATCTCTCTGAAATTGTTTCCTCATCTATACAACATCACTAACACCTACCTCCAAGGAAGTATTAACGTATGTGAAAGAGTTTTCTAAACTCCAAAACACTTGCTCTGATGGTGACAATGTGGATGACGAAGTGTTTGCTGTGGGGCAAGCACTGTGCTAAACATTTTAAATACATTATTTGAATTTAATTCTCACCAATATTTCTATGAATTAAATTCTATCATAACCTCCATTTTATAGATAACGTTCAGAGAGGTGACAGATTTTCCCCAAGGTCTCATAGCCTGTTCAATTGTGGAACTGAAATCTGAACCCACATCTATCTGGCTCCATACTTAACGCTTAACTACCATGCTATATGGCTTATCAAACACCCTTACCTTTGGGAAATACTTTTACTAAAAGGTCACTAACCCTGGATTATAGAAGTAGAGTATGCCCTGGGTCGAGCACTTATTCCATATATGACATTGAGTGACTCCCAATATCTCTATACTTCACCTGTTAAATAGTTGAATTCTAGGCCCTCTCAGGTTTATTCCTGTTAGCTCATTTGACATTCTAGATCTTTATTTGAGTTGGTACGCTAGACATATTTCGTTAGAGAATTAGCAATCCAAGGCTTCCTGACTATATGCCAAATGAATGGAGCAAAGTACAGATACCAGAGGGGTAAAAGGGAAAGATCTCTAAGGGATATAGCAGGTGGGGAAGGCTTTTTGGAGGAGATGGGCCCGAAACATGTATTACTTTCCTCCATATTCACTATATTTACAAAGATTTTGTTTTTACTTAAGCTAATGTGGTGGCATGGCCTGGTAAAAGTTGGCAATTACAGCCCCTTCAGTAGAGAAGAGGAATCCTATAAGCCACAAAGAGAGTCAGGCAGAGAGACAAAGTTGGTGGTAGAATGACCTACAACTAAAATATACAACTATTTACTGGGGGGATTTGGGGAAAAATAGCAGAAAAGAAAATAAAAGGTTGACAACAGTTGTTAGCTCAGGGGCCAATCTTTAAAAAAATAAAAGTATAATAAAGCTGCTATTAACTTTTGTCTTCAGGCTTCTATGTGAACATAAGTTTTCATTTCTGTAGAACAAATACCTAGGAGTGCAGTTGCTGCATCATTCATGTGATAAGTGTACATGAAGCTTTATAAGGATGTGCTAAAGGATCTGTACCATTTTACTTTCCCATCAGCAATGCATGTGAGATCCACTTGTGAGACTGATGTTGCAAATGAAAACTGCTGTATCTTAATAGCCCATTGGGATTATTTTAATACACTAAAATGACTGTACAGCTAAGGTATCTAACTGCAATCATATTAATGACTTTACTGCCCACCTGGAAAGAGCCATCCCAAAGAGCACAGTAGGTAGCAGTTATTACAGAAAATAAAACAATTTATTTTTATACCTCAACAAGTAGAGACTGCTCAATCAAACATTCTGTCAGTAAATATCATTTTATTGGAAAGGTAAATTTCTGTTCCCAGTTTGTCTTTCTTCATTTCTTAAGATTGGCACCTGAGCTAACAACTGCTGCCAATCTTCTTTTTTTCCCTTCTTCTTCTCCCCCAAACCCCCCAGTACATAGTTGTATATTCTAGTTGTGAGTGCCTCTGGTTGTGTTATGTGGGATGCCACCTCAACATGGCTTCACTAGTGGTGCCATGTCTGCGCCAAGGATCCGAACCAGCAAAACTCTGGGCCACCGAAGCAGAACATGCAAACTTAGCCACTCAGTCAGAGGGCCAGCCAACCAGTTTTTATTTCATAGAACAAAAGTTACTGCTACTTGGAGCTTCAGGTCACCGTGTGATAACTCACAGTATGATTCTGAGATCAACGAATTTCAGCCAAGTGTCAAGAACCTGACTTCTTAGTGAGTCTGGTTGACCTTATGTGAAAAATTAGTACTTTTAACAAATCTGGAAACAACTGGATCTGCCAGTTAATGATAGGAGTATGATTTCATACAAGGGAAGTTATTTAACCTCTCCAGTCTGTTACAAGTTGTAACAAGAAATAGTTCCTACATCATACTTTTTGGGAAAACTGATAATGTATAGAAAGCAGTTAACATTGCTCAGACATAGTGAATATTTAATAAATGTTTTCTATTTTTAGAAGAAAATGGCATGTAAGAGGGTGGAATTAAAGATGAGAGAGATTTTGATTCCTGGTGATGAATAAAGCATTAATAGTACAAGAAGATGTCAGAGAAGAAGCTGTTTTAAAAGAGGAGTCAATTAGATTTGAGTCAGATTGAGTATAATTTGCTGTTATCTAGCGGGTATGAGGAAATATTTAAATCTGCACTTATCCAATGCACTAGCCACATATCACTATTTATGTTTAAATTTGAATTAACTAAATGCAATTAAAAATGTAATCCGAGTAATCACATATCTACACTAGCCACATTCCAAATCCTCAATAGGCACAAGTAGCTAGGGCCTACTGTCTTGCACAGCACAGATATAGATCATTGCCATCACAGCAGAATGTCATATTAGACAAAGCAGATAGATCCTCAGACCTTTAGTCATAAGTTTAGTATACTTGAACTTTTTAATAGTATTATATGTTTTGTTTTGCGTGTTTAAAAAGTCTTTCCTAGAAGAATTCCATAGGTTTTACTAGAGTACCAGATATGCTTTAGAGTCACAGTAAAAGATCAGAACTGAAGGTAGAGATGTTGGGACACCCTTGTGGTGAGGTAATGAGAGTCAACACTGTTGTACAAGGAGAGAAGCTACATGCAAAGGAAGCAGAATCTTAGGAAATGCTGACCTGATGAGAGGAGAAAATCAAAAATGATTGGAGCAGGCCAAGAACCAAGAGAGTTCTGTATCCAAAAGCCAGGAGAGGAAAGAGTAGAAGTTAACTGGGCCAGAGGCTACACAGAGATGAAGAGGTTGAATACTGAGCAGGAGGTTGAAAATTGAGCAGCTAAGCAGTCATGGTAACCCAGGGGAGAAGTTTCTGTGGTAGTGGGGTAGTAGCCAGTTTACATGGAATTCAGTGGGTTCTTTGGAACGGTAGCAATACCTAAAGACTATTCTTTCAAGAATTTGGCAAGAGTGAAGGAAAAGAAAGGAAGGTAGCTTGAGGATATTGAATGAAACATTTTTTAATGGACTTGCAGTTATGTAAGACAAAGGAAAATGAGTTCATGGTCCAGGAAATACAAAGAAGCTTCTATTAGGGGTTGGATAGAGAGCAAGAAAATAGGCTGTGTCATAGCCTATTTCTCTACTTGCCTTTCATCTCCGTGTGAAGGAAGCCCCTGGTCTTAGGACCATCCCTGAAAGTTAGATTAGGCTAGAAGGCAGTGATCATGTCCCAGTATCAGCTTTGCAGGACACATCTTTCTTTTAGGAATCTCCATTTCCAAAAAGTCTTTTCCGGGGCCCTTTCTTTCTTCTAAGCTCAGCTTAGCGTCTCCTCCATCAAGGCTTCCCTCAATTCCCAAAGACAGTGTTGGGCCCTCTCTTTCTGTGTTATCATAACATCCTATAAATGTTTCTCTCTCACCTTGAACCAAGACTCTTGAGAGTTAGCATTTTGTCTTGTTCTTATTGGTATCCTCAACATCCAGCTTGTCAAAGGATCTTGGCAAATATTTAAGTAAATAAACTAATGAACACTATGTCTCAATATTTCTCCCTTTAGCCTTTCAGAAAGCCTTCCTGAGAAACATGTTCCATCTTTGCCGAGGGGAATTCCATTTACCAACTTGGAATTACTAAAGCAAAGAAGGGGCAAAATAAGAACTCTTGCAACCAATTGCAATGATTGACAAATCCCATGTCACCCAAATACACTTGGCATGAGTAATTTAACACTATCCATATTAAGTTACCTATGGTAAAGTTAACAGAGCACCTTGGATTCATATAGACCAGGGATCACATCACACTTCAGTCCCTTGCTCTAAGATCCAGAATGAGGTGTTTTACCTCTCAGACCTTCAATTTCCTCATCTGTAAGATGGGAGTGAAAATACCTAGCTGTCTATTGTGAAGAAAAAACAAAATAACAGATGTGAAAGACATAACCAAGAGTAGACACTCCATAAATGTTAGCTGAATATATGTACCATCTTGAGTGTTTAATCCAGAAGGTACCCCTTGTGAATAATGCCATAATGAACAAAGGGGTGCATATATCTTTTTGAATTAGTCTTTTCATGTTTTTCGGAGAAACACACAGACGTGGAAGAGCTGGATCATATGGTAGTTTTATTTTTGATTTTTTGAGAGCTCTCCAAACTGTTTTATATAGTGACTACACCATTTTGCATTCCCACCAGCGATGTACAAAGGTTCCCTTTTCTCCACTTCCTCTCCAATGCTTATTTCTTCTGTTCTTAACAACGCTTCTACTAGGTGTGGGGTGATATCACCATGTTTTGATTTGTCTTTCCCTAATAATTAGTTTTGTTGAACATCTTTTCTTGTACCTGTTGGCCATCTTTATATCTTCTTTGGAAAAATGTCAGTTTAGAATGAAACAACTTTAATTGTGATTTTTTGGGGTTTTGTTTTCTGTTGTGTTTTTTTACTGTTGAGTTGTATGAAGTCTCTAGACATTTGGTTATTAACTCTTTATGAAATATATGAATTGCAAATATCTTCTCCCTGTTGGTAAGTTGCCTTTTCCTTTTGTTAATGATTTCCTTGGCTACGTAGAAGCTTTTTAGTTTGACATAGTCTCATTTGTTTATTTTTTCTTTTGTTTCCCTTGCCTGAGGACACTTGATATTCAACAAGATCCTGCTAAGATCAATGTCAAAGAACATACTGCGTATGTTTTCTTCTAGGAGTTTTATGGGTTTAGGTCTTCCACTCAAGTCCTTAAACCATTTTCAGTTAATTTTTGTGCATGGTGTAAGTTAATGGTCTACTTTCAATCTTTTTCGTGGGGCTCTCCAGTTTTCCCAACACCATTTATTGAAGAGACTTTCTCCATTGGATGTCCTTGACTCCTTTGTTGAAAATTAGCTATTCACATATGTATGGGTTTATTTCTGGGCTCTCAATTCTGTTCCATTAATCAGTGTGTCAGTTTTTCTGCCAGTATCATGCTGTTCTGATTACTATAGCTCTGTAGCATACTTTGAAATCAAGGATTGTGATGCCTCTAGCTTTTTTCTTTTTTCTCAGATTGCTTTGACTCTTTAGGGTCTTTTGTTGCTCCACATAAATTTTAGAATTCTTTTTTCTATTTTGGTGAAAAATGTCATTGAAATTCTAATAAGGATGAAATTATTAAATTTTTAATGAGACAAATGAGCATAAATTCTCAAAGGATATTTGATAAAAGGTATGAGTAACTTAAAAATAGTCAAACACTTTGACAGAGCACTTCCCATTAAAGACATTTCTCCTATAGAAATAGTGCGGATATATACTTATCTAAAGGGATTTCCTGACTTCATTATTAATAATGGAAATAAGAATCACCTAATCAATAATAGGTATATTGAAAAATAAAGCATGTTACATCCTTAGCGTGGAAAATTATGTAGCTGTTTAAAGTGGTACTTTCAAAGAATATTTTACAGAGAGGAAATGATAAAGAAAAATATTTTAAGTAAATAAAACCAGGAAACAAAATAGCATATGTCATTTAATTGGCTCATTTTTATTAAAAAGACATACATACATATCTGCATATATATGTACGTATAAGTGTCCCTGTGCATAGGTGTGAATATGATGCCCTATCTAAAAGCAAGATGACCATCTCTGTGTGGTAGAATTAATGGTCATTTATTTTCTTCTTTGTATTTTCTATAGAGTCAGACATCTGTTGTTTCATTCTTTGTTCCACTGGCAATAGTACTCACACATTTTCCTTTGGGTAACTACCTCTCCTGGATTGACATGGTGTGACTCTAGGGAGTTAACCTCATCAGGTGGATTCATGACTTCTTGGGCTCAAGTCATGAGTGGGGTTCAAGATCCAGGTCTCTGAACCTGGTTTCTCTCTTCCTGGAGCCATAGAGTGAGAGTCAATCTGCGTCCCTTTTTTGGCACTATTGGTAAAGTGATGCACTTTATATGGATTTAAAGCTCAAACTGCTTGCATTTACCAAGGAATTAATATGGCTGAGAATGAGGGCAATATGGAGAAGAACCAAGTTGAAGGTTGAGGAAAAATGACAAGGACCAGGTCTTGAAAAATTGACTTTAGCCTATTAGATCTAGTTGTGCTTAAAGGCATGTGTAGTTCTGGACTTTTTTTTTTTTGAGCTAATGAATTACCTTTTTAACTTAATTTTGGGGGAAATACGTTTCATTTTTTCTTAAATCAATTTGATTTGTGCTTGTCTTTCAACTCATGGAGTCATTACTGATAGTACTGATAGAGATACTTCTTTCAGGAGTCTAGTTCAATTTATTGAATCATGGGAGAAATAGGTCACTTCCAGCCTAAGTGATTGTGAAAAGCTTCTCAGAGAAGAAACTATCTGAGCTGGACCTTGGAGAAATGAAAGAGACAGCAAGCATAAGAATCATGAGTAAGCTGGGTTCTACAGAGGTGTCATGTAAGGTGTTTGGTAAGTTGCTTCTTCTGAAGTAGAGAATATGTTTGGGAGAAGTAAAAGATAGAGTGGGGCCAAAATTTTGGCTGCCAGGCTAATTGGTTTAGAAATGATCCTATAAATAATGAAAGATCCACTAAAGGTTTTTAATAATGGTATGTGACCTTTTGAAAATTATCCTCCCAGGAAAATAGTTTATTGAGAGAGTCATACCTAATAAAAGTAAACATTGAGGGTTTCTCTTTGACACCCTCATTCACCCTTATTTTCCTTCTATAATCTCTTCTTAAGGATATTTACCAGCTAATCTCCTAGCCTTCCATCTACTGTCTGATTTATCCTCCGTAGTGTTTTTAGATTGACCTTTTAAAAATATCTCGAATTGAGACACCTAAAAAGCCAGGGTTTTTCTCACCATGCTGATAAGATAAAGTCAAACCACCAACAGGGAGATAATATTTGCAAATCATATATCTGGCAAGGGGTTAAATTCCATAGTATATAAAGAACTCGCACAGCAACAACAACAAAAAAACCCCATGAAAAAATGGGCAGAAGATATGAACAAACATTTCTACAAAGGTGATACACAGATGACTAATAGGTACCTGAAAAGATGTTTAACATCACTAACCATCAAGGAAATACAAATCAAAACTACACTAATATATCACTGTACACCTGTAAGAATGGCTATAATCACCAACACAAAAATAGCTAGTGTTGGAGAGGTTGTAGAGAAAAGGAATCTTCATCCACTGCTAGTGGGAATGCAAAATGGTGAAGTCACTATGGGAAACAATATGGAGATCTCTCAGAAAATTAAAACTAAGAAAACCATATGACCCAGCTATCCCACTATTGGGTATTTATCCAAAGAGCATGAAATCAACCATTCCAAGAGGCTTATGCATCCCTATATCTGTTGCAGCATTATTCAGAATAGCCAAGACCTGGAAGCAACCCAACTGTCCATAGACTGATGATTAGATAAAGAAGATGTGGTATATATATGTATGTATATATATACACAATGGAATACTACTCAGTCATTAAAAGGACAAAATCATCCCATTTGCAACAACACGAATGGACGTTGAGGGTATCATGTGAAGTGAAATAGGCCGAACAGAGAAATACAAAAAGCATATGATTTTGCTCATACATGAAAGAGAAACAAACACATGGACAAAGAGAACTGTTTAATGGTTACCAGGGGGACGTGGGTTGAGGGGTGGGCACAAAGGGTGAAGGGGCACACTTATATGGTGCCTGACAAACAGTAATGTAAAACTGAAATTTAGCAAATATTTAGTGAGAACCTAATACTAGGCCAGACTCTACAAACAGTGTGACAAACCAAACAGGCAAAATTACTGTCCTCCTGGACCTCAGAATTTAATTTCCTGCTCTGTCCTCTAGCAATTCTCATCTCTTCTTTGGTGAGTCCAAGAGAAAAAATCTTGGGTGTTCCTGTTTTCCTATTCGGGATTATGTCTCCAGTTCTCCATTCTCTGCATGCAATAAGGCAGTAGCTGAGACAAAAACCTAAGTGATTTTGATGAGGCTGTATGAATATGAGGCCATGCAGCCCCACTTGAATCCTGCTCATGGCAGGACGAGACCAGGGCCAGCCAATCACCAGCTGTCAGGAGTCCAGCTGAGTGCTAGGAGCCTCTGTGACTAAAGCAGTCCTTCCTGAATCTCTGCACTGAAACAACGAGACTCTTCAAAGCCAAAGCACCAGTAGCTAATTGGGGTGTTTTTCACACAAACTTTGTTGAAATGATAAGGCTCCTTGGCCTTAATAACCATGGTCATTTAAAGGACATTCTTTTGAAAAAGCAAACAAAATGAAGTGAAGCCCAGGG
This sequence comes from Equus quagga, assembly GCF_021613505.1. Lineage (NCBI taxonomy): Eukaryota > Metazoa > Chordata > Mammalia > Perissodactyla > Equidae > Equus > Equus quagga. The sequence continues at coordinate 140,189 of NW_025792290.1, read as the reverse complement.
AGCTGAGAAAATAACTAACAGACACAGGTGACTACATTCCTGAGCAAAAATGGAACTGTTTCAACTGTTTCAGTTGAGCAAAAACTGAAACATGCACAATAATAATAATAGCAGCTGCTACATCTATTGAGTAACTCCAAGTATTAGGCAATAGCCAAGCGTCGTGCAATATATAACAATTTAACCATCTCTCCAAATTTATAAATAGAGTTTTTGCTCATCCTTTTTAACAGAAAGAAAGCTGAGGTACAAGGATGATAAGAATCTGGTGCAAAAACGCTCACCTTAGATTTTTCTGGCTCCAAAGTTTATGTTGTTTCCAGCATTGCAAACAGCCTCCCTGCCTCCAAAATAAAACCTGAGCAAATGTTTTAAAGGAATGGGTAGATATCTTTGCAGTCTAGTTGATATCCGAGCAGGCACAGACAGGAAACTAGCAATTCCAGAGCCCCTGCTATGCACCAAGTGTTGCCAATGGTAACACCAGAGGAGGGATGTGAAGGTCGTTAGATACCTCCCTCGAATAACACACATGCATGCTTCCCACCAGTGTGTCTGCATTGTGTGTTATGACAAAATGACATGATCTCAAGATTACATGAGGTGTCTGCCATCTCCCCTGAACAAGCCCCTTACCTGTCACCAACAAACTTCCAACCAGACTGTTGCCCTCAAATGTCACTTACACTGAAATCCTGGAGTTATCATGAATTGATGTATTTAACACACCAAGTGAACCGAATGTACATATGAGGGCTTTGTGAGACTCCTGTCCAGAAATCATGGAAACTACTGAGGGTTTTTGTAAATACCATGGCACTTATGTTAATTGACTATAATCCTGAAAATTGTGCTTATTCTTTCATTGTACAGATAGGAAAACCAAACCCCGAAGAAGTAAGGGAATTTGCATGATGTTCTACTGATAATAAGTGGTAGAGCTGAAAAAGGATCCCAGGCCCAACCAGCTCCAAACTCCATGCTTTTCTTTCTTTCTTTGGTGCCCTATTTTATTTTATTTTTAAAAACCTTGCTTTTTTCCAAATTATAAAAATAGCATGTATTCATTTGTAGAAAATCTGGAAAATACCATGGAGAATAATAAGAAACAAACTTCAATAACATTATAGTCCAAAGAGAACTAATGCCAACATTTTGGCATTTTCCCCTCCAATCATATACTATTCAGTAAATAGCATTTTATCAAATGATTTCTTCACTGGTTGTATCTCAAACATGAATCCACGCCATTAAAAATTCTTAAAGCTTTGTTTTTAATATCTATATAATATTCAATATATGCATAATTAATCAGCCTTGTTCTTTATTGTTAGACATCTAGGCCATTACTGATTTTTAACAATTATTTTATCATTTTATTTTTTTTGAGGAAGAGTAGCCCTGAGCTAACTACTGCCAGTCCTCCTCTTTTTGCTGAGGAAGCCTGGCCCTGAGCCAACATCCGTGCCCATCTTCTTCTACTTTACACGTGGGATGCCTACCACAGCATGGCTTGCCAAGCAGTGCCATGTCCACACCTGGGATCCGAACCTGTGAACCCTGGGCTGCGGAGAAGTGGAATGTGCAAACTTAACCACTGTGCCACTGGGCCGGCCCTGATTTTTAACAATTATTAATAGCACTAGAATAAAACCCTTAGTACATAAATCTTGGCCCGAGTTACTGCTCATTCACTTGGGACTGATTCCCAAATATGAAAATGGGCTTTTTCTATTATTTCATGATGCCTGTTGTCTTAAAATTAAGACCCTTGTCCTAACCCCACCTCCACCACCACCCTGGAATGTCTCTTTCTGCCTCTTTTCTAAACCGCTGAATCAAGTTGTTATTACATGTATATGTCTAGACACTTGGTTTGGAGAACAGAGTGGAAGTAGTTTGGGATTTTAATCAGAAAATCTGAATTCATGCCCCCGTTTACTTCTCACTGGCAGGGTGACTCTGGCAGATACCTGAGATCTTCAGCCTATTTTTTCTCACCTGGAAAATGGGACACTAATAGCACCTTCCTGAAAAGAACACTGTGTAAATTCAATCAGACACAGCATGTGACAAGGGTTGTGAAAATCATCCTGTGTGCTAGCAAATGTGAGTTGCTATTTTCTTTAGGCATATTGATAGATTTAGTCAGCTTTCAAAGGGAAGTAAAAGAGAGAAACTGGTTTACTGTTGATTTTCTTTTTGGGTAAACCTAAACCTGTCTTTGAAAAAATGTTTTTGAAGAAGATTAGAAAGACTCACATGTTCAATTAAGAAATCTAAATATCTCCATTCACATGCAGGTCAGAGAGCAGGTGAAGCCAACCCAGCAAGACACCTAACAGGGCAGTCATGTGACCCGAGCCTAGCCCCTCCTTCCTGGGTCACACCACAACATTCAGCCCCACTGCCATTGGCCTCAGATCCATACTAAGGGACATTTAATAAAGAAGGAGGATGCTACTAAGAGATCAGCCAAGAAGGAGAGAAGTGAAGAGAGACAGGTGGGCCAACCTCCCAGGAGAAAAGGGGACACAGGCTCCATCGGGGCAGAAAAGATTCAGGATAGAGAAGATAGAGGCCGGGAAAGTGTTTACTGTCAGGTTTGTGAGCAGACAACTAAGCTGAAATTTTTTCTGTGTAGGCATAACATGGCAATGGAATAAGAGGAGAGGAAAAGGGTCATTTTAATATTCCAGTCACAGGGGAGGATTAGAAATTTCAAGAGTCAACTCAGAAATCCCAGAGGTTCAGTGATGATGAAATTTGAGGAGAAATATGAGGGCAATGGGAGACTTGTAGGAAAGAGTCAGCCTTACCTGTATGAAAAACCTCAAGGGAACTGGAAACCAGTAGCAAATAAGAAAGCCAAGGCTTCTGTAAAGCAGGAGGCAAATGGGAAGTGCTGTGACACACCCAGAAAAATCCTTAACACATACAGCTGGCAGGAGATCCAGAGACACAATCAGGAGTCTGACCAGTGGCTGGTGATCAATCACAAGGTCTACGATGTCACTGGCTGGGCCAAGAGGCATCCAGGTGGCCGCTGGGTCCTCAACCACTATGCCGGGGACGATGCCATGGTAAGGAACTCAAAGTTCTGTCCTCTCTGTCTTCCAGCTGCTGTGTGATTAGGACATTGGTTCTCTTCCCAAAAGTACTTCGAGAACGTGTGCAGGCACCACAATCGCTCCTCTCCCCCAAAACCAATTTTTCAGGATTCCTATCCAACAGGAATTTGGGTGCAAATTAAGCCTTAAAATCTAGCACTAGTTTGGGGATGGACTCAGAAGTTGTGGATAGCATGTTTGTGTATTCTGAGTTTTGTTGTGTTCTTGACATTTTGTTTCCTTTTGAAGTGGAGTCACTTTTTTTGTAACAAGAAATTTACCAATAGGTGATTAAAATCCGGACAAATATGTCTACACACAAGTAAAAATTTCTCATACTCTTATAATTGGAGTGTCTAAAGTAAAGACAGAGGTTCACCTGTTAGGCATCAAAAGGTTAACATCAATGATGAAAACCTAGAATTACATAGGTTTTTAAACTTTCTAGAGCTCTCTTGCATCCTGCAGCTGATTCAGTGTAATACAGGTAATACAACGCTCTTTTACAGATGAAAAAATTGAAATGAGAGACATTACGTGACTGGCCCAAGGTCACCCAGCAGCAGATCTCAGATTCAAAACCTGTATCTTTCTGAAATTCTAGTCTTTCTACTTTTCTTCACTGCTTCTCCTCATCACCGTCCGCCACCAAAATGGCTAAGGAAAAAACAACTATAAGTTTATTGGATGCCTAGAATACTCTAGACACATTCAAATGATTCACCTCACTTTGACCTCACCATGAGGAAGGTGGATATTATCCCATATTACAGAGGGAAAATTAATATTCAAAGAGGTAAATAATGTGTCATACAGCCAGCAAGTAATAGTGCCAAATTTGGAATTAGGTAGGTTTTTGACCAAAGAGCCTTTTACAGCTGAGTCCTTACCAAATTAAATTTCCATTTACTCTTTCATAGGGAGCTCTCTCAAACCCTTAATTCACTTAGGAATCTCTTTTACAATATTCTACAAGTAAGTTTGTTTTATCCCAGTTAGGAATTTTATTCTGCACATTGTACAGATAGAGAAACAGAGAATTAGAGGAGCCAAATAAATAACCCAAACTCTGAAAATAATATGTAATTGGGCAGAAATATAAAACCTGGCAGTTTTTTACTTTATTACCTTTGTTTTCACAGTATAGTATATAAATTCTCCAGCTGGTTTCAAAGCATAGGATTGAAAACACTGATTCACTAAGCACTACTCTGCAAATGGTACTGCGCTAACAATAACAGACTAAGTATTCGCTGGGCAAATTTGCAAAGTAAGCAAGATTTTGTCTTTTGATGGGATCTGCATCTTTTTTCCACAATTCTCATCTCCTTTCTCTGGCCAGGATCTTCTTCTAGCTTTCTGTCTTGATTCTGCAGTCAGATTTATTCCTTCATGAACATACCTTGCTAGTTCCTCACCACTTCTGTCAGATCTGTTATTTCTTAAACAAAGTTCAACCTTTTCCTGGGAAAAGGAGCATGAGCTTGGAGCAAGAGAGGAGTATTGTGTGTGTCAGGAAGATACTTGCTGTGTAGGAATCCAGAAAGCTGAGGGTAGAAGAAGCAAGGTGGAAAGCAGTTGTGCAAAAATAATAAGAGAGAGGGGCCAGCACAGTGGTGTTGTGGCTAAGTTGGCACACTCTGCTGTGGTGGTAGGGGTTCACAGCTTTGGATTCTAGCCATGGACCTGTACACCTCTCATTAAGACATGCTGTGACAGTGTCCCACATACCAAATAGTTGAATATTGGCACAAATGTTAGCTCCACGCCAATCTTCCTCACCAAAAGGAAATTTAAAAACTAAAATAAAACAATAAAGGAAGAATATTAACAAAAATAAAATGAGAAAAAAATACTACAGATCCCTGTCTAACCCATCCCATTATTCCCACAACTCGGAGATAATGTGGATAATGCTTTTGTGACACAAGTCAGACCACCATGAAAATAACTGATACACTCATTCATCTTGAGGCAGGTCAGCTAATAAATCTGTAATTTGGTGGTGACTTTCATCTCCCAGAACTTAGGAAAAGACCATGATACTGAATCCAATTCTAGTCAACAGGAGGAATTGATTAATAAAATCAAATCATCGGAACCTTAGGGAAAAATATCCATTTTTTTTAGAATTTTCTTTAGAATTCATAACTTTAGAATGAAAATTCTGGGCATGGCCAGCAATGTACCTCAGACTTTAGGAATGTAAAGCCAAAAACGTTCATAGACAATCTACTCCAAAGGAAGGTGACTCAAGAAGAATGTGAAGGTGCAGGAGAATTCTGACAAGCACCGCACTCCAGGGCTCCTCAGAGTATGGGGACCCTGAGCTTTAGAATTGGTTATGTGAACCTGGGTAAGATATTAACAGGGTCTGAACCTCAGTTCCATAATCTTCAAAATGGCAATGACCTTCCCTATAACTGGTTTATGGTAAATATGACTAATGCTCATAAAGTGATTAGCATAATGTCAGACACTTAATAAAGTTTATTAAATTGTAACTATTATTATTCATATCACCACTATCCGTACCTCAGCTTGTGAATTTTACATCCTGTTTAATACCAGCTTAGAAATCTGATTATATTTGTTGTCATCTGATTGGGAACAGAGGGGTCCTGGAAGGGTGGAGAGGCATCGTGCTCTCTAGTGAAGGGGGCAGAACATAAAGTCAGAGGGCATGAGGTCAATGCTTACTCTAGAACTTAAGAGGTGTTTACAGGTTGCACCCTGAAAGGCAAATATGGACCAAAGTATGGACTCTGTGTGCCAGCCCTGGACCCATGGCTGCATCTTCCCAGAATGAGTACCCTTTTCTTATTTACACAGAAATATTCTTCAATCGTCCATCCTCATCAAAGGTGAATCATAATACCTAAGTACTCTGTCCCATAGGGTCATTAATTAATTCATTCATGTAGTCACCATTCTAAAATCCTTATTAGGTTTCCAGCCTTTTTAAGGATAAAGAGTAGAGGTTTGGGAATGAAACAGGACTGTTTTGCATCTGGGCTCCATCACTAGGAATCTCCTGAGGAGGTTACTAAAGCTCTTGGAGCCTTGGCTCCTTTCTCTGGAAAGTGGGAACAAGAATACCTTCATCTCAGTATTGTTATAAAAATCAGTGGAGATAAAATAAAGTGATCCCTTTGGTGCTTGGCACAGCTTAAACACTCAAAAAATGCCCCTCCTGTGTTTTATTATTACTTACTTCTCCTGAGATGGGTTGTAATTTTCTCCAAAGACCATACTGAGGGAAATAAGTTCATAAAAAAAATTGGCATATCAGCTCCTATTGTGGCACATATGAGTTGTCTGATTGTTTCCAAACTACATGATTTAAAGCTACCGACTCAGTGCCAAAAACTAGAGCCTAGGCCAGGTCTTCCTACCTGGAATAGCTCAACTCAGAAAAGTCAGAAACAACCTATAAGACCAAGAACTGATTATATGGATCACAATATATCCACATGTTGGGCTATTTTGTAATCATTACAATGAGGATCACGAAGCATTTGATGACAGGAAATACATATAAATAAATAGCCACAATAATTTTTTTTTGCTTCTTTCCCCAGAAATGCTTGAATTTAATCAAAGATTTTTTTAAGTGGGATATAATAACGTATACAAAACAGTTGCAGTTTTCTTAGAGAAATTTGGGCGCATGCATTTCTTTTCCTTTAAGTCATTTTATTGAGGTAATGTTGACTTATAAAATTGTGTAAATTTCAGGTATACATTATTATATGCCAGTTTCCATGTAGACTGCATCACGTTCACCAGCAATGGATAAAGAAACAGATAGATAGTTACCAGCGGGCAAGAGGTATGGGGAAGGGCAAAAGAGGTAAAGGAGCCCATACATAAACTAGCCGCAAGTTTTATATACAGGAATGGTGTGTTCCAGCCTCCCTGAAAGAGATAATTGCAGTCTTGTGATGTGTGTCCATGAGCAGCACGTTTGGAACAAAGGAAGCAGGTTTATGATCCTATGTGCTGATCAGCCCACACCTGTCTCTGGACACCACAGTCAAGGAGGGACACTAAGAAACTCAAGTTCTTTCTCATGACAGCCAAAGCTCAATATAATAGGGAAGGGAAGACAAAAACTTAGAGGAAATACAGCAAAGTCCATTTCAACTATTTGGAGGATTTATTGTGAAGGAGGGTAGATTTGTGTACAGCTCCAAAAAAGAGAATTCCAAATTGCTTGAAATGAGTAAAACCAATAGAGGCAAGACTAGGGCAGTGGGAAGAGAGGATGTGTACAAAGGTGGAGTACACATATGATTTGTGTCATGAGTAAGCACACAGCCAAAGTGGGCATCTCAGCTTAGACACTCCCATAAAAGGAAGTTTATGGATGCCACTTTGTCTTAGCACAATATCAGCAAATAGTATGTCCTTAGTGAATGTCAGTGACTGTCATGGTGTGAGTATGAAAAGAGGAGAAGGAGGAGGAGAAGATGAACCGAGGGAAGAGGTGGGGGAAGAGTAAAGAGAAGGAGGCGAGGGAGGAAGTGTCTTGGGTGCTGAGCTAAGCAGTCTGCATTTTATCCTGACTGTATGTCTTCCTCTCCTTCAGCTACACATGACATTTCTCTAGCACAGCATCGCCCCCTCCATCCACAATCATAACAACAAAATCCACCAAGGTTTCTAGGCTGTTGATGAAAGGAAAGCTATAAATGCATCTCCTCTGGGTTGTCAAAATGTCTTAAATACTCTGATTCTCGTTTGAACAGTGATTCAAACTGAAAAGTAGGTAGAGCAGTAGAGAGAGAAGTACCAAAGGGCTAATAGGTGAAAGTGAGCCATGAGAAGACGCTGCCTTTCTGACAACGCAGCCTGGCAGTTAAGAGAAGAGTCATTCAAAATGAAGGAAGGAGTCCAGGGAACATGTTGAAGGCCTGAGGAAGGCATGTGCAACAGGAAGGGAGAAGACGGGATAAGTGCCAAGGATATCTAGGAGACATAAATTATAACAAATGATGAGGGAATGGATGAGTAAACAGGCTGGAGGAGTCTAAACAGACATGAATATCTGGCTTAGATAACTTCACCATTCTAGTTAACCTTATTCACTCTAGGAGCACCTTCTTATGAATAGAGTTGTATATAATTCTTCTTATACCATTTGAAGATGGAGGACTCATTATGTTCACTAAGTCAGAACTCACTCTCCATTAGGCACTCAGGTTTAGGAGTAAAATCTCTGGATTGCTGTATTGAACAGATGGTAGGCAGTGAGTTCTTATCACTAGAGGTATAAATATAAGAAAGATAGCCATTATACAAGGAGAATTTACTATATGCAAATCAGATTCTAATTAAGTCACATAATCCTTACAATAACTTAATGAACTGAATTATTTTTATCATCACTCCCATGTTGGAGAAGACAAAATACAAGCAGGGACAGGGCAAGAGACTCATCCACCATTACAGAGCTAGTAAGTTGCCAAGCCAGATTTTAGATGTAGGAAGGCTGCGCCAGGTTACACTTTCTTAGTATTATGAAACACCAGCACTCCAGAGTAATGTCTGTGGCTTCCACGTACTCCAGTTACAACATTGGTCATATTTCATTTTTAATCACTACTGTCCCCAGTGCCATAATAGCAAGAACTCTAGCATCTTTCTCTTAGAGAATCAGCCTTCCCCCAAAGCCATTTAAATCCATAGGCTGGAAGAGAATTTCTCTTCCTTCCAAACATAAGCAGGAACCACTATATAGGAACCACTGCTGCTTCTCATAGGCACTTGTTGTTGCTACCTACCATGGGACCTGAGAGAGAAAAATCCTAAATGCAACAGAAATACATGGAAGAGTTGTAAACAACGGAATGAAATATAGTTGGTCAACTGTGTTCTGTGCCTGATTGTCACAAGACCCTGCAGAGACTGCCCTAGTGCTTTTTAGGAAGAGTGAGAAGACTCCCTCAATAACAAACTTAGCCAAGAATGTGCTATTTTGGACAACCTAGAGCTCAAGGGCTTTGCTCCTAGGCTCTCTTATGCATTTGTTTTAAGCTACCATCATCAAATTTAACCTTTCTTCAGAAAGAACTTAATTCAAGAGTCTCATTCCCCTGGGCCTTTGGCAAGACACAAGAGGGAGACTTTGGTGGGAGATATGATTTGCACAGACAGTCTTGGTTGCTGCATGCCTCAGATGGTGTAAGCAACTTCCACACCAACCATGATGTTGGACATTGAAGTTTCATCGTAGCCCATTAACTCAAGCCAACAATTTCTTCTGGTGCTCAATAAAATGAGCAGTGATCTCTTCTAACACTTGGGGATAACCTGGACTTGCCTAGTGAAGCAGTGAATTCAGTAGGTGGATCTCCACCATGAGGTTTTCAGAGAGGGTTTCCAAGGGTAACATTGATAAACTTGAAGCATCAACCTGCAGTGAGAAACAAATCCTCTATAACAGAGCTGGTATTGGTTCCGAAGTTGGGCAGAGGATGAGATAAGGAAGGGGACTAATTTGTGGATAAACAGGTCTCTTTTAAGCCTCTAACAATCCTCTCTGATTTACAGGATGTCTTCAGAGCCACACACCCGAAGCTTGACATTGTGCAGTTGTACCTTAAGCCCCTGCTCATCGGAGAGCTTGCTCCAGGAGAGCCCAGCCAGGAGAGAAACAAAAATGTGAGTGAGGTCTAAGGACTCAAGAGTATGGAGAGGATGGGGACAAGGTATATTTCAGGGCCAACTTATCGTTTTCTGTGAGAAATCAGTCAACATGCCAAGGTGGACCTACCATAGCATGAAGGAGTGGATTCTGCATGTATCAAAAACAATGTCCTCTTCCTTAAACCCTCAGAGCTCTTAAACCTCTGTAAAACAAAGGAATGGAATTTTTGGTTCCCACCCAAACAGTAACTGCAGGTCTCTAAGCACCTACTTGATGTCAGGCAAATTGCGGCTGTATTTTTTCCCGTGACTGGTTGTAATTATTTGTTTGACGTTTGTATCTATGTTTGCTGTGAAACAAAGGTCCGTGAAAGCAGAGAATATGTCTATTTTGCTCATCTCTGTCTTCAGGATCTATCGGTGCAAGATCAGACATGCACTAAGAACTTTATAAATAGCCATTGAATGAAAGATGTGAATATCTTATCTACAACCCTTTTTACATTTGAGAAAATATAGTTCAGGGCAAATAAATCACTCTCTGAAATTCCCATAGCTGGTGTGTGAAAGAACTGGGACTCCAAGTCACTTCTTTCTGGACCAATTCCTTAGATATCCCCAAGGCAAGGCACAACTCTTTCTTTGTCTAACACTTCAGCTACCTGATATATTATCTTTCAAAGGACAGGGTCACTAGAAGACTAAAAATTCCCTAGGATTGTTTTGCATTAACCTTGAAGGGATTTTTATTAATATTGAACATTTCATTTTATAACAATGTGTTTTTTGAATTAGCTTACATTTGTATAATTCTTGTAAAATAATTTTCACAAAGTGCTGATAATATATCACTGTGAGGCAGATAGAATAAAGATTATGTTTCTGCTGTAAGAAATGAGGAAACAAGCTCACACAGGGACAGGAGGCATCTGAGGTCACAGAGCTGGTTAGCTGCAGCCCTGAGAGGAACACTCAGGCTCCCTCCTTAGGTCCCCATGCATCCCGTTCATCCCACAAGGCTGTGTGTCAGGAAGCTCAGCTCTTTATTTAGATGAGTGTGCTCTGTGGGTGGACAGCCTGGACTCACAACCCAGCTCAGTCACAAGTTGTGTGCGTTTAGGTCGGCTACCAAACCTCTCTGTGGTTCTGTTTCTCTGCCTATAAAATCGCAACAACAATAGCACCAAACTCACAAAAGTTATTGGGAGATTGTTGAAAGAGTTAAAGGCCTTAAAAGCACAGGGTCTGGAACATAGACAATGCTAAACAAATTTTAGATACTGTCAATAACATGAACTCAGTGGTGACACTAGTAGTCGATAAACCTCTAGATATGTCCCTATCATTTAGGGCAGGTAGTCCTAGGTTAAAAAGGGAAGAGGATGCAAAGCACAATTATTTTTCAAATAAACTTTCTCTATGAAAAATAAATTACCACTAGTGGCTGAGAGCTATGAGATAATCATTCATAATCTAAAACAGTGTTAGACTCTGGGGCTAAAAGTCTACCATAAATTTTCTTTAGTACGTCTACATATATATATACAGACAGAAATATGTATATAGAGAAAATTAGTGTTTGAGCATGCAACTGGGGGTCAGGAAGCATAAGTTTAACTCCAGGATCTGTCACTGACTTGTTGAAAATTTCAGATCTGTCACTTTTCTGGGCTTTGGTGATCCCCTACTCCGTACAATAAGTGAGTTGGAAAAGATGACAAGGCTGAGAGGCACTCTAGACATGACATTATAATTATCGATGGCCATCAGAATTTCAAGGTTGATGGGGTCTTGAGAGATTAGCCCATCCAGACTTTTCCAAGGCAGATGTTTTAAAAATTGCATCAGTAAATTTTGAAATAAAATTTTTGCCTTCTAGAATTATGTTCATAACTCTTTCTCTTTTTTGTTTCAAATTTCTCACCTTTGTTACATCTGAACAATCCTGCTCTCTTTCTTATACCCTGGTCACTTTCTCAACTGTCCTGATTTTAAACCCATTCTAGTCATTAAGCTAAGATATAGTTCTTTCCAGCCTTTGCACTGACTCTCCAGTATAATGTGGCAAACTTGTAAATGAACGCTGGCATTATACCTACACACACACGCACATATACATACTACTTGCCCACAGGACCAGGACCCCTTCAGCCAGCAGACACACACTAATGTCATTGGATACTCTGTATCTTGTTTCTGTAGATCCATTGAACAGCTCACGGCAAAGGCATCCTTTGAGCTAATCTAAGTGAATTACATTTGTCTTGTTCATCTTCTATGCAAGAGCCATGTGCACATATAAACAGGTGATGACATTGAAAACGCTTTGTAAACTGTACCACTAACTACAGTAACACAGGTCCATATAGACAACAGAGTTCCCCAGAGCCTAGCCAGAGATCACTCGACACCTGAAATAATACTGATGATTTTATAGACAACTGTTAGACTTAGGTATGTCTTTACTGACCAACCCCCACTCAGTAAAAGAAACTAACAGAATTCTGTAACAGTTTGAGGACAGTTTACAAATCACTACTCATCTTTCTCTCCTCCAGAGAAAAAAATTATCATAACATTTTGTGTCCGCGTGCGTGTGTGTGTGTGTGTGTGTGTGATGAAGATTTGCCCTGAGCTAACATCTGTGCCAATCTTCTTCTATCTGTTTTTCAATTAATTTTATTGAGATCATACTCTTTATAACAATGTGTAATTTTGGGTGTACTTTATTATTTATCTATTTATGAATATACTTCCTTGTGTTCATCCCCAGTAGCCTGATTTTTGTCCATCACCATACATATGTGCCCCTTTATCTTTCGCCCACCTCCAAACACCTTTTCTGGTAACCACTAATCTGTTCTCTTTCTCCTTGTATTTGTTATCTTCTACATATTATTGAAATCATGCAATATTTGTCTTTCTCTGTCTGACTTATTTCACTTAATATCATACCTTGAATATCCATCCATGTTACTGCAAATGGGAAAATTTTGTCTTTTTTATGGCTGAGTAGTATTCCATTGTGTGTGTGTGTGTGTGTGTGTCTGTATATATACACACATCTTCTTTATCCATTCATCAGTCGATGCACACTTGGGCTGCTTCCATGTCTTTACTATTGTTAGTGCTGAAATGAACATAAGGGTGCATAAATCTCTTTGTGTTGTTGATTTCAAGTTATTTGGGTAAATACTCAGTAGTGGGATAGCTGGGTCATATGCTACTTGTATTTTTAATATTTTGAGAAACATCCACACTACTTTCCATAGTGGCTGCACCAGTTTGCATTCCCACCAGCACTGGATGAAAGTTCCCTTTTCTCCAAATCCATTCCAACATTTGTTGCTTTTTGTCTTGGTAATTATAGCCATTCTGACCCATGTGAGGTGATATCTCATTGTACTTTTGATTTGTATTACCCTAATAATTACTGATGTTGAACATTGTTTCCTGTGTCTGTTGGCCATCTGTATATCTTCTTTGGAAAAATGTCTGTCCATATGCTTTGCTATTTTCTGATTGAGCTGTTCGTTTTTGTTTTTTTTTTTTAAATATTTTATTTTTTCCTTTTTCTCCCCAAAGTCCCCGGTACATAGTTGTATATTCTTCGTTGTGGGTCCTTCTAGTTGTGGTATGTGGAACGCTGCCTCAGCGTGGCTTGATGAGCAGTGCCATGTCCGCGCCCAGGATTTGAACCAACGAAACACTGGGCCTCCTGCAGTGGAGCACGCAAACTTAACCACTTGGCCACAGGGCCAGCCCTGAGCTGTTCGTTTTTTTTATTGTTGAGTTCTATGGGTTCTTTATATATTTTGGAGATCAATCCCTTGTTGGATAAATGATTTTCAAATATTTTTCTCCCAGTTGGTGGGTTCTCTTTTCATTTTGTTCATGGTTTCCTTTGCTTTACAGAAGATTTTTAGTCTGATGTAATAACATTTGTTGACTTTCTCTTTGTTTCACTTGCCCGAGTAGACATGGTATTCGAAAAGATCTTGCTAGGAACAATGTCAACTTGTGTACTGCCTATATTTTCTTCTAGGAGTTTTACGGTTTCAGGTCTTACGTTCAAATCTTTAATCAATTTGAGTTAAGTTTTGTGTATGGTGCAAGATAATGGTCTAATTTCATTCTTTTGCATGTGGCTGTCCAGTTTTCCCAACATTTACTGAAGAGATTTTCCATTCTACATTGTACATTCTTGGCTCCTTTGTCAAAAATTAACTGTCCATATATATGTGGTTTTATTTCTGGGCTGTCAATTCTGTTTCCTTGATTTGCTTGTCTGTTTTTGTGCCAGCATGATACTGCTTTGATTACTATTGCTTTGAATTATATTTTGAAGTCAGGGATTGTGGTGCCTCCAGCTTTGTTGTTTTTCCTCAAGATTGCTTTGCCTATTTGGGGTCTTTTGCTGCTTCATGTAAATTTTAGGTTTCTTTGTCCTATTTCGGGGAAGAACGTCATTGGGATTCTGATTGGGATTGCAATGAATCTGTAGATTTCTTTAGAGTGTGGGCATTTTAACTATGCTTATTCTTCTGACCCATGAGCATGTGATATCTTTCCATTTCATTATATCTCCTTCAATTTCTTTCAATAATGTTTTCTAGTTTTGAGTGTAGAGGTCTTTCACCTCTTTAATTAAGTTTGTTCCTAGATATTTTATTCTTTTTGTTGTGATTGTAAATGGGATTGTATTCTTGATTTCTCTTTCTGGTAGTTCATTGTTAGTGTATAGAAATGCAACTGAGTCTTTTATGTTGATTTGTACCCTACAAGTTCACTGCAGTTATTGATTATTTCTAATAGTTTTCTGGTGGATTCTGTAGGTTTTTCTAGACATAGAATTATGTCATCTGCAGACAGCAAGAATTTCAGTTCTTCCTTTCCAGTTCAGATACCTTTATTTCTTTCTCTTGTTTAATTCTTCTGGCCAAAACCTCCAGTCCTATGTGGAATAGGAGTGGAGAGAATGGGCACCCTCGTCCTGTTCCTATTCTGAAACAGATGGCTTTCAATTTTTCACCATTAAGTATGATGTTCACTGTGAGTTTCTCATATACGGCCTATATTATGTTGAGGTAATTTCCTTCTATACCCATTTAACTGGGAGTTTTTATCATAAATGGATGTTGGATTTTGTCAAAGGCATTCTCTGCATCTATTGAGATGATGTGATTATTATTCCTCATTTCGTTAACGTGGTGTATCACATTGATTGATTTGCATATTTTGAACCATCCCTGCATCTTTGGAGTAAATCTGACTTGACCACGGTGTACAATCCTTTTAATGCATTGCCATATTCGATTTGCCAATATTTTGTTAAGGATTTTTGCATCTAAGTTCATCAGCAATACTGACCTGTAGTTTTCCGTCATTGTGACATCGTTGTCTAGTTTTGGTATCAGAGTAATTTCAGTCTCATAGAAAGAGTTAGGAAGCATTCCATCTTCTTCTTTGAAATAGTTTGAGAAAGATAGGTATTAAATCTTTGAGTGTTTGGCAGAATTATCCTGAGAAGCCATTGGGTCCTGGTCTTTTGCTTTCTGGGAAGTTTTTGATTACTGTTTCAATCTCTTTCCTCGTGATTGGTCTACTCAGATTCTCTGTTTCTTCTTGACTCAGTTTTAAGTGGTTGTATGAGTCTAGAAATTTATCCCTTTCTTCTGCATTATTCAATTTGTGGGCATATAGCTTTTCACAGTATTCTCTTATAATCTTTTGTATTTCTGTAGTACTGTTTTAATTTCTTTTTTTCATTTCAAATTTTATTTATGTGAGGCTTCTCTCTTTTTTTCTTGGTAAGTCTGGTAAAAGGTTTGTCAGTTTTGTTTGTCTTCACAAAGAAACTGCTCTTAGTTTCCTTAATTCAGTTCTACTGTTTTTTGGTCTCTATTTCATTCATTTCTTCTTGGTTTTCATTATTTACCTCCTTCTGCTGACTTTGGGCTTCTTTTTTTCATCTTTTTTTTTTTCTACTTCTATTAGGTGCATTTTAAGAGTACTTACTTGGGATTTTTCTTGCTTGTTGATGTGGCCCTGTATTGCTATGAATTTCCCTCTTATGGCAGACATTGCTGCATCCTGTAAGACCTGGTATGTTGTATTTTCATTTTCGTTTTTCTCTAGGTATTTTCTAGTTTCCTTCCACTTTGATTTCTTCCTTGATCCAATGGATGTCCATAGCATTTGGTTAGTTTCCACATATTTCTGTCCTTCCCAGTTTTTTTCTTGTAGTTGATTTCTAGTTTCATAGTTTTATGGTCAGAAAAGATGGTCAGGATGATTTCAACCTTCTCAAATGTATTGAGGCTTGCCTTTTTTCCCAACATATGGTCTGTCTTTGAGAATGATCCACGTGCACTTGAGAAGAATGTGTTATCTGCTGGTTTTGGATGGAAAGATCTGTATATATCTGTTAAATCCATCTTATCAAGTGCTTCATTTAAATCTACTATTTCCTCATGGCTTTTTGTCTGGATGTTCTGTCCCTTGATGTAGTGGGGTGTTGAGATTCCCTACTACTATTGTGTTGCCGTTAATTTCCTCCTTTAAGTCTGTTAATAATTGCTTTATGTACTTTGGTGTCCCTGTGTTGGGTGCATATATATGAATTAGTATTTTGTCCTCTTGGTGGAATGTCACTTTTATCATTATACACTGCCACTCTTTGTCTCTCATTGTCTTTTTTAACTTGAAGTCTGCTCTGTCTGATGTAATGATGGCAACCCCTCCTTTCTTTTGTTTGCCATTTGCTTGGAGTACTGTCTTCCATCCCTCCACTCTAAGCCTATATTGGTCTTCAGAGGTGAAATGTGTTTCCTAGAAGCAGCATGTTGTTGGGTCTTATTTTTTAATCATCCTGCTACTCTGTGTCTTTTGATTGGAGAATTCAATGTATTTACATTTAGAATGATTATTGATATATGAGGTCTTAATACTACCATTTTATCCCCTGTTTTCTCATTTTTCTATGTTTCCATTGTTTCTCTCCCATTGTATTTCTGACTGCAATTTCATTTTGGTGGTTTTCTAAGGAGGTTTTCTCACTTTTCTCTCTTTTTGTGAATTGTAGCTCTGCTCTGATTTTTTCTTTGGTGGTTACCATCAGGATTGTATAAACGATCTCATAGATGAGATTGTACATTTTCTCATAGCCTCTTACCTCCAGTAATCTAAGCAACTTCCTTCCCTTTCCTCTCCCCTTGTGAGTTATTGCTGTTACAAATTGTTCTGTTTTTAATGTTGTGAGTTTTTGAGACCAAGTTGAAGTGTTTATTGTTACTTTTGATGCCTAGTTCCCCTTTATCTTTTAACTTACAATTGTATCTTTGCCTCCCAGTTCTGATACAGGGCTGCAGTTTTATGATCATGTCTGTCTATTTGTCTCCTTGCTCAGAGCTTTGTAGACCTTGCCTTTTTGTTTCTGGTGTGAGAGCATCTTTAATTATTTCTTGTTGGTGAAGTCTAGTGGTGATAAAATCCCTCAGCTTTTGGCTGACAAAACTTTTATTTCTTCATCACATCTAAAGGGAAGTTTTACTGGATAACGTATTCTTGGCTGAACGTTCTATCTTTCAGTATTTTGAATATATCATTCCATTCTCTCTTAGAATGTAGTGTTGGTTCCAAGATATCTGCTGAAAGCTTGATAGGATGTCCTTTGCAGTTTATTTTCATCTGCCTTGCTGGACTTAATATTTCTCCTTTGTAACTGACTTTTCCCATTTTTAGTATTATATGCCTTGGAGAAAGTCTTTTAGCATTGATGTAATTAGGCATTGTATTAGCCTCATGTATTTGTAAAGTTGGAACCTTCCCCAGGTTTGGGAAGTGATGAGCTATTATTTCTTAGGTCAAGCTCTCTGCTCATTTCTCCAACTCTTCTCCCTCTGGAATACCTGTAATCCTTATCCTGCTTTTTCTAATTGTGTCATATATTTCTCAAAGAATTAGTTCTTTCATTTTAAATCTTAGTTCTATCTCCTCTTCCACTTATAGAATTTCTATATTTTTATTGTCTAAATCACTAATTCTTTCCTCCATACATCAGCTCTACTTCTTAAGGAATCTAGATTACTTCTTTTCTCATTAATTGCATTTTTCATATTAATTTCTGCTTCATCTTTTTTTATACTTTCAATCTCTTTGTTGAAGAGGTTCATTTTATTCCTGAGCTGCTTGAACTGTCTTTCTGTGTTCTCTTGTAAATGGTTGAATTTCTTTATGACAGCTATTTTGAATTCTCTGTCATTTAGGTTGTTAACTTCTATGGCTTCAGGGTTGGTTTCTGGAGAATTGTCATTTTCTATCTGGTCTGAATTGTTGTTGCTTTTTCTAATAGTGTTTGATGAACTAATCTTTATTGATTGATTGATTGATTGATTTTTGAGGAAGATTAGCCCTGAGCTAACACCTGTCACCAATCCTCCTGTTTTTGCTGAGGAAGCTTGGCCCTGAGCAAATGGCTTACCCATCTTCCTCTATTTTATATGTGGGATGCCTGCTACCGCATGTCTTGATATGCAGTGTGTAGGTCTGTGCCCAGGATCTGACCCAGTGGACCCTGGGCCACCAAAGTGGAGAACGTGAGCTTAACTACTAGGCCACCCTGTTGACCCTGAAACCAATCTTTTGTCACAGCATTTGTGGTAGTACTGGGTCACAGACTCCATCTGTCACTGCTGGGAAGAAGCTGGAACAGAGTTTCTTGCCCCACCTCATCTGCTGGGAGCTGTGGGAGTACAATGGGTGCTTGCCCAAGCCTGAGGTGCATTCAGGTGCTTGTGGAGACTGTGATTGGTCGGCAGGATTTTCTTTCTGGACTGAGCTAGTGCCATTCCTTGGTAAGACTGGGCCATGGTGGGCTCCCCCTCCCTGCCATGAAAGTGATCACCAGCAGGCTAAGGGATGCCGCTGCCTTTTCCCACAGCCACACTGGGACACATTTCCTCTTTTGGTGCTCACTGTGGGCACTTGCATGGGCCTGGAATGTGCTTGCCCCAGCATGTATATCTGATGTAGTCTCTGCTTGCAGTCCACGGGGCTCCTGTGCTTGGCAGGCAGGGCTTCCTCCCTGAGACCAAGCTAGGGCCAGTCTTTGGCACTGTAGGGGCCCAGTGGGCACCACCTCCCTGCTGGGAAAGTGATCATGAGCAGGCTAATGGCTGTCACCACCTCCTCCTACAGTCGCCCTGGTGCATGTACCCATTTTCAGAGCACTCGTTCCAGGTTGGGAAGTGTTTCTGTGCACACACAGGGCCACCAGGGGAGAGTAGGCAGTGCTCACCTGTCTGTCACTTCCCGTGGGGCCAGTCTATCCATGCTCAGATGTATAGCTGCATGTCTCTCAGGCATCCTGTTGTGCTGTGTGGACTTCCTCTATTGGTCAGTGAATGTCAATTTACTTGTAATTCAAAAGAGGGAGAGACAAAGGGAACAGTTCACTCTGCCATGTTGCTGCTGTCATAGCACAAGAACTTAACCATAACAACCCTGGCCGGCCCCTATCATAACCTTTTTAAAGGTTTTATTTGTTCATTGTTTCTTGCTTATACTTCTTCCCAATTAAATTTATTAATATTAACAAGTTTCTATTCACAAAGTTAAGGCATTAGTAAGTTAATAAAATAAACTCTTAATTATGTTCATTTGTGTTTCTTTTCCCCTTATAGCACTAATTCATTCCTTGAACATTTATTTCGCAGTCCCAGTTGGTGGAAGATTTCCAAGAATTGCGGAGGAAATTAGAGGCTATGAATATGTTCAATGCCAATCTCGGGTTCTTTTTCCTTCACCTTGCCCAGATCTTGATTTTGGAAGCCCTGGTTTGGCTAATGTTGTGGCATTTTGGCAATAGCTGGACTATTACAATATTCATTTCCTTTCTTCTCACAGTTTCTCAGGTAAGTGGCACCCTAAGCCCAGGCAATATCTTCAGGGGAAAGCTTAGACATTTTTCTTCTCTCTTTAGGTTGGTTTCAGCTGCTGCCTGCTGCTTCCTAGCAAGCTACTCATCAGTGTCTCACACCAGCAAGTCACGAGATCTTACTGGGCCCCAGTTCTCTTGTCTGTAAAGTGGGCATAACAATTTTTTTATGGAAATATTCTAAACAGAGCTAACCAAGTTAATGTGTAAAAGACCTAGTATATGGTAAATATTTAATTCATGACTGTTGCTACTCTCTGCCCAATTTTATCCACACCACTTCAGTAACTGAAGTTCTACTCTCAGCCAGGTAACACTCATTCTTATTTTTCATTCATTTAGCAACCAAGATTTATCAATGCATCGAATCATGAATTGTTCAAGAGCAGAGGTTATATCTCATTATACGAAAATTAAGAATGCATAGATTTTGCCATAAAGGACAACCAGCAAGTGGCACATAGCAGGACATTTGATGAATCCTTGTTGAATCAAATATGAATTGCTGGGAGCCGTGGCTACATCATTTGATCGGCTGTTTGACAGGGTCCAGCCAATTAACGCCGAGGGGTGCAGGGTCGCCCCTTGGTGAAGAATAACCGGCCAGCCTCTCACGTAGTTCTGAAACCTGTGCTGCTTCTAATTGCCCTTCATTCCTTTTCCTTTCTGAGCCTCCCGTTTTCACTCCTTTGGGTGGCTGCTTGGGAGGCACTACCTCCTGGGAAAATTAAATATAGTAAGAGAATGTGACCACCTGCAAGTAACTTTCAAGATATTTTTCAGTTAATTAACGGAGGAGCACACAGTCCCACTTGAGACAAGCAGAAAGGAATCCTGTCCAGATAAGATGTCGAATTAGGTTTATGGCCTCTGTCTGGTTAATGTTTCCTTCTCCCTCCAGTTCTTTGTCTAAATATATATATGCATTGTCCTTCTAAGTTTGTTGGTTAATTGGATGATCAAGAAGTATCTATATATTATTCTTGACCTTCTGCTTTCTGTTAAAATGTTATAGAGGTTTTCTCCTAAAAGCAATAAATAATAAATAATTGATGAGTAGAAGGGCCGAGGGGTGCAAGGATGCCCCTCGGTGAAGAATGGCCAGCCAACACCCCTGATATTTTCTGAATTATATGCATGCTTTCTAGCAAGGTTATGTCTATACTTATTTCTGTTTTTTATTCTTGAAGATATACAGTTTAGCTTAGCTTTTCAGCCCTTTACTTTACTAACAAAATGATACTTTCTCCGGCAGTGTGCTTAAGGGACTGTTAGCTCCACAATCTAAAAGACAAAGGAATGCTTTCACCCCCTAAAGGGCGCAAAAATGTAAAGAGGTTTAACTGCCCGCTGAGAATGCAGATAGCCCTGGGGATAAGACACCCTGGAGTCGCCTTTTGTTCCCATTAACCATCTACACTAATGGCATAAATGATTGAGGGAGGCAGGGATGGCTCCACCAGGATGTAACCAGATAGACTGCTGTCCTGTCCGGAGGCCTGGACCTTCTCTCTTTGATTTAACTTTACCGTGAATCACAACAGATGCCTAGGTACCTATCTCCTTTAGCTTAGAGACAACAAACACTAGTTAATTGCGGAGAAGACTACCATTAACCATATGCTCTATAGAATAGAATGCTAATAAATATTCTTGTGCTCGTCTTCTACTTCCTTATCTCTCTGAGAATATTTGTAGAACTATTTCTGTACTAATCCTGAAAAATATATAAACGACACTTGTGCACAGTAAAGTCGGACTTGCTAACACTAACCCAAGTCTCACGTCCCCTTTATTTTCCCCTCATTGTGCTGACGCTGTCCATCCCTCAGGAACCTGGACTCCGCCGGGGCGGGACCCCGGCAATGAATCTCTGAGCATGGCCTTCTATGAGCACAACATGGTATTAGGGAAAGAAATACCAATGCATCTAGACCCTGCCTGTGGAAAATAAGTCATCCACTGGAGGAGACCATCATTTAAATATCTAACATACTATATGACACAATGACATGGATGTCAAAGAGAGGAAAAAACATGTCCTATTGTGGCAGAAAGAGGCTTTTAGTTCTAATTGGAATA
This sequence comes from Equus quagga, assembly GCF_021613505.1. Lineage (NCBI taxonomy): Eukaryota > Metazoa > Chordata > Mammalia > Perissodactyla > Equidae > Equus > Equus quagga. Next base: position 118,409 of record NW_025792290.1, on the reverse strand, counting down.
ACTGTGGAAGGTTTTACGGAGAATTAACACCAACGTTCATTCCAGAATTTCATACGTTAATTTTTTTTTGAAAAGCTAACTTGCTTTATTCCTTGAAAAGCAACTTTTGGAAACAAGAAAGGAAGCAAACATTTGTTTGGTGGTTAGCATAAGCCAGTCACTTTACATGTATTTAAGTTGTGTAACAGCTCCATCAGTAAGATGGTATTATCCCTGCTTATCAGATGAAGAACTGAGGTTCAAGCTACTAATGACTTACCAAGAGTCTTACAGCTCATAAATGGTGAAGAAGGTTTAGAACCCAAATCTGCCTGACTCCACAGGTCATGCTCTTTCCACTCCACACTGAAAGATTCTGACGGTGGCAAGGAGAGCACTGTCAGCTGGAGAATCATCTGTGCAAAAGCACGGAGGTGGGAAAGAAAGCGACATATGTGAGAAATACAAAGTAAACTTAGCTTGAGGTCAGAGAAGATCTCACACTCTTGTTCTCAAACTGACTCCTGAATCTACTAGCAGGCGGATTTATTAATTACCTCTTGACTTCCCAATTTCTCTAACCACAATTTGATCTCTTCTAGGTTCAGAGTGCGTTTTTACAGCATGATGCAGAACACCTATCCATATTTAAGAAGTCCAAGTGCAACCGCCTGATGCACAAATTTGATGTGTCATCTCGAGGTATGAGATGTTCAGGGAGTGTGATGGGATTCTTGAATGTCATTTGCTAAGGCACCAGTTTCCAAGCTTCCTTGACTGTTCACTGATCTCAATAAAAACTGTTTTTACAACCCCACAAATAAAAATAAATATGCTAACAATGTAGGTATTATATATACATATATTTATATATACTAATATGTAATATAACATTATAATATATATGCTAAAATTAGAATTTTATAAGGATAAGATTTATTTTTATTCAAGAAATTCTAATATTTTTCCTTATCCCAGTAAACTATTTGGCCCAATCCCTGGTACCTCATTAAGGAGCCACCTCACGGGAGAAGGATTGCATCTTTACAAATGAAGGTGTGCCTGTAAAATCATGAGAGGGAGTATTCTTAGAACGGGTCTGGACATTTATCGTTGGGAAGCTGAGGGATGCCAGCAAACGTGATTAATTCCAGAGGGCTGGGACTATGAAGAAATAAAGGAAAAAATGCAGGAAAATAGACAAATATGAAGAGAAAGAGAAAGGATGGGCAAGAAATTACAGATGGCTCTGTTCAAGATTCTTGGGTTACAAAACCTAGACTGCTGAAAAAAAGGTGATGATGATGGCAGTTGGTTTTATACCCCCTAACGTAGCTCCAGGAGGGGAGGCACACACTCCTACGCAATGCACATTGCAGTGCAGCACCTAGCAGATTGCCTGGCACATAGGAGGTCTTCAATAAGTATTTGTTGAATGAATGAATGAATGAATGCATGCATGAATGAAGAAACTTTGGTAACAGAACAGGACTGCTAAGAATGGCTTCTAGCCCTGCCTCTGATAATGCTTATCGTGTGACCTTGAGTAAGTCACATACTATCTCTGGCCCTCAGTGTTCCCATCTCTCATATTAGGAGCTAATATTGAGGAGTCATTCTGGCTCCTCCTTTCTGGCTGTCATTTACAGTCATCTGAAGAGCTTTTAGAAAACACTGCTGCCCAGGTACAGGTACCCTCTCTAGAGGTTCTCATTTAATTCATCTGTGGTGGGGTCTGGACGTCAGCACTGTTTTGAAAGCTCTCCAGGTAATTCTAACCTGCAGCCAGGATTAAGAACTGTGGCTCTAACATCAGACCTGCCTTCTGTAGGAACTCAGCCACTAGTTAGCTGGGTCACTTTGATCAAATTACTTAATGTCTATGAACCTCAGTTTCCTCAGTTGTAAAATGGAGATAGATGATGGCTTCAACCCGACAGGGATATTGTTAGGATTATATGTCATATACCTGTGTTGTGCTGAACACAAAGCATGACATATGGGAAATGCTCAATAATGTTCAGCTGTTACTAATATTATTAGTAACAATATTAAGCACAATCTTTCCATAATCAAAACAAGAACCGAGAATCATTAAGAAAAATGTTGAATTATGTCACTAAGAAGATAGGGAATTAGACCATAAATCATGGCATCATTAAATTGGAAGAATCTTAGAATCACCTAGTCTTCTCATCTACTCTCACTCTGGTTGAGCAAACTGAGGCTTAAGTAGATTAAACAACACAGGGTTGGATCCAGATTCATATTAGAAATATGTCTGCCACTCAAAGTGGTTAAAATGAATAATATATTGTCATTATATGTGACAAGCTTCATTTTACCAGAAAATTTATGTAGGCACCCTATTCTGCCCTTTATCCACCAGTGTAGGATAGTTGAAGTGTTTCTGGGTTCACTCAAAAATCCTTATCACAGAAATAATGCAGAGATGGTTTCTTACGTCATCGTGAGATCCAGGTAATGGACACCTCCACCCTCTCTCCCCAGTTCTGAGGACGTCAGAGGAAAAGTGAGACTCATCTGCCCTGGAGTTGGTTTGGTGCCAATGTATGGAATATTTCAGATCAGCCCCACTCTTGCTGATGCTTTTTAAAAAATCCCTGCTTTCTCATTGGTTCAAATTTGTACACAGTTCTCTCAATCAATTGTATTTTCAGAAATAAGTTTGCTCTGGTTGAAATAAATATGACTTTGATGACTTGTGAACAGAGTAATGGGAAATAGCTCTGAAAGTAAATCAAGTAAACTCTGCCTTTTTGTAGAAAAACCAATGATTCATGAGCAATATGAACATAGGCTTCAGCTATGTGAGGAGAGCAATTACCTGTCAGAAGGAAAAGTGAGCGGAAGGGAGGTATCAAGGAAAATTAACATATAAGCATCAACTTCTCTGCCTTATATACACATCACAATTTCAAATTTCAAAACCTGACTTCGTATCAATTTGCCCTCCCCCTGAAAAATGCACAGACATGGAAATTCTTAAAATTTTCATTCAGTAGCTGTGCAAAAATATGTATGTTCTGTTCTTTGCAGTGTTTACACAATAAAAGAGCCCTTTTGAAAATAAAGCAGGAAATGTCACCCATTAGGAACTTCTGTGCAATCCTAAAATCAAAATGGACTCCCTGTAGCATATTTTTCAAGTCCTCCCCAGTGTGTATATTTCAGAAACTATAAAAATCTATTGTTATTTTAGGGATAAAGAGGCAGAACCTTTAAAATGAACCTTCCTTGAAAATCTGGCCCATACTGTTTCCATGACTACATCCTAAAACATTTTTGGGGGGAGGAGTGTTAAGCATGTCATTTCCTGTAATCCTTCCGGTAACCTCATCCATTTTATCGATAAGGAAATTGCACGAGGCCATGCACCTAGTAGCAGAGATTTAAACTCAGGATGGTTTCAGTCCAGAGTCTAGATTCTTTATACTTTATGAAGAAAGGATCTACCTTGGAAATAAAGAATGACTTAGGGTGATTTCTGCATGGAACTTGGTGCAGAAACAGCCCATTTTGCATGCAGCTGATAATCCTTACTTCCTTATGGATCACACTCTCCTTGGTCTCCAGCAAGAGTGCCTTCCAGATAGAGGGGCAAGGGTGGGGCCAGCAGCTTTAGATCACACCAATAATTACTCTGATCACTGTTCTAAGCTCCAGGACCTTGAGTTGTCAAGATCTGCTCCCTGACCTATCACGAATCAAAACGTTTTTCTCATATTAGCAATTTCCACAGTTAGTCATTAGCTAAAAGTGTGCAATCAGCTAGTGGAAGAGGCCAAATGATAGCTCACAGAAGATTTAATCGAAACAGAGAATCATTGCTTATCATACGGTCCTTGTTTAATTGCCTACTACTCCCATTAGATTGAATGTTTCATAAGTGTGGGAACACTATTTTATCATGTCTATATTCCAAATGCCTAGCTCAGTATCTGATGTATGAGACATACTTCAGAATAAATAATGAATGGGTGAATAAATGAGTGAATATGCGATTTTAAGAGTGAGTGTGGTATGCTCTTTGACAGCAGTGTGGAGTGCAGTGGGGCCTCAGAAGGGGGAATAGAAATTGAGTAGCACACGTTGATTTGAAATATCATGAGACATCCAAAAGAAAATGTTTGGAAAGCGACTGCCATTCAAGCATGAGATTCAAGAGAGACATCCGGACTAGAGAGACAGACATTCCACTGTAAGGATATTAGAGAGTGTTAGAGGTGAGAAGAGAATCCCTCTCCCAATGGATCGGGGTAGGGGGGTGGGTTGCTAAGAGAAGATTCAACGAAGACTACGAAAAGGCAACACTTGCAGATTTTGAAGCATACTCACCCCACTCTACCATAGATGAATCAACCAACATCAGAAAAATGGTGCCAATCACACTTAAATGACATGTCATTTTAAATTTTCTAATAGCCACATTTTAAAAGGGAACTTTATTACCATATATATATTCAAATATTATCATTTCAATTTGTAATCAGTATAAAAATTTCTAATATGATATTTTACATTCTTTTCTCATCCAGAGACTTCAAAATCTAGTATGTATTATACACTTCCAGGTGACCTTAATTTGGTCACGTTTCATGTGCTCAATAGCCACATGTGATTAGTGGCTACTGTATTGCACAGTGCAGATCTAAAACACATATTGGCCACTTATTGAGAGACATCAAATCCTCAATGAAAAACTACTGCTACTGTTTATTTTTCTGTAAATGATTAACATAATGGGAGAAAGGAGGAGAAATTAAATATTTCAATGTGCCAACATTTTATGTACAGCGTATCAAGTCTCCCTAAACGACCCAAGGATATAAATGTCATTATGCTATATTTACTGGAGATGGAATTGAGCCTCAAAGAGGGTGAGTAATTTGTCCAAAACACATAGCAGTATTTACACATCTAGTATACAAAACTAGGTTGATGCGCCTCTAGATCCTTTGCTCTATTAAGATCTTCAGACTTTCATTAAGAGAGATAAAACCACAAACAACCTCGTCAGAGATGACTCAGGCTTGACATCGCTGAAATATTGTTATTCTAATTTATTTTTATATGAAAACATTGAAGCCTGTGAATACAATGATGTGAGCCAAGCTCCCCTAGGGGATCACTTCAGATCCATACTTCCTTGAAATATTCATTGAAGTAGGATTCTTCAAAATGATTGGGCCATTTTTCCCCCAGAACTAATTCCAGTCTTGGAGCTGAGCTTGCTTTATTTGTCAAATGGGAAGAATACTCTCTGCCCCACCTACCTTCAGGCTTTCATTTAAGTGAGAGTCATGAAACAGAAATATGGAAAAACATTTTATTTCAACAGGTTTTTATGATTTTTCATTATCCAGAGTTGTTTAAGCCTGAAATTATGTTCCTGAATCAGATAATTATTTGTTTGTAGGCTTGGAGAGCCTCCGTCTAGTGAATCATTCTGTGACCCAGCTGTGGGGATAAGTTTGAGAAGGTCAAATATCTTATTTTGACTTTGGAGATGCATTCAGAAAACTGCGGTAGTGAAGGATATTTCAGGAAATAAATCTTGCAGCTAATGAACTCTCTCTTCTCCTCAGGGTGTATCAAGAAATTTGTGGATTTCAGCACACCCCCAGCATCATGGAAAACCGAACATCTACTCCAAAGACCCAGATATTAGTTTTCAGCCACTGTTTCTGTTTGGAGATTTACTACCTGTTGAGGTATATTTTGAAACAAACAGCATCAGAGAAATGTTCCTGGAAGTGGTTCTTGGAAAAGCCTACAGCCTTGTCTTGGAAAGATCAAGCTGGAGGTTCCAGCTTCAAGCATATTCTGAGGACGTCACTCCTTTGAATCCAAGTTACAGATTTCAAATAACTGAATCGGGGGATGTAAGAATAGGAGATGTGGAGCGCATGACTCTATGACCATACAGGTCATTAAGTCCAACCTGCTACAGTGGGGAATATGATAACTCATATCACTCTGCTTCAATCCTGGTGGCAGAGGGATGCCTGCCCAGTGCCTGTCACTACCTCTGAGAGAACTCAAGATAATGTTAGATAGTGAAACTAGATGACTGAGGTTGACAATGACTCTTCAAAATTTAACAATCATATAGAAACATTCACTTAGAGAAGACATGTCAGTGTATTCAACAATCGCTAAATCACAAACAACTAAATATCTAGTCATCTCACTAATTCCAGCTCAGCTAGAAGATACTGTGCTGTTGTTTTTAGTTAATGTTCCTTTTGGTTCATTTACACATAAACCACAGACCAAATGCCTTGTAAGACACTTAGAGACCCCACCTCTGGACTTCTTAAACCACAGGAATAAAAGGGGAAAAGTCAACTCCAGAAATTATCACATGTTGATTTTTTTTTAAACCTCAACTTAAAGTCATTGTGTAAAGGACAATTGCCAAGGTTGTTAGGAGGTAGTCTTCTTTCAACTCCAAAGGAGGTATAAAGACAGCCACAGAAGTATCACTCCTCAGGAAGAAATGATAAATCTTGAGGATCAGGTACTGAGGACAAGGGTGCTATCTCTTTCTAGAAGAATTTAGGACTTTTATAAAAATAGGAGAACATAGTTTTACCACTTGCTGCCCAAGCCCTGTGGTAGGTACGTAAACCACAAATTATGTACAACTCTTTGAAAATAGGCTTTGTCAGCTTTGGGGAACTCACCCTCTTCCCCAGCTGAATTAGGAGATGAAATATGCTGCCTAGATTTAAAAAGAAAATCATTGGGTGTGATCACAAATCACTTGCTTTTGACCATGGCTCCGCAAACAATTTGGACCAACTTGATGTCACTGGACTCCTATGCACATCACAAAACTGTGACATTTTAATTTCTCTAATCATTCCCCCATATAGTGAATCTGTGAGATTCATCTCACTGAAGTTCATGAAGCGACCTGACCTTCTCCAGAAGTTCCTTCATTAGAGCCATATTCAATACACATGCTGGCCCTTCACAAATGATGGTTACCTCTCTATGTTTTACAGATGCTCTTGGGAGTTTTATGCCTTAAAACATAGACATCTGTACATTATAGTTTCAAAGCTACCATACCAGACATTACTTAAAATTATTTAAACTCTAAAATTCAGTTATTTCACATCAAAAAAAATAGTTCTGATGAGTCTTGAACTTATTCTTTCTTCTCATTTTACTGTGAATCTTTCTACCAGTTTCTCCAAACATTCAGTCCTTCAACAAGTATGAATTAAATCTTCAATGTGCCATGTCATGTGCACCTGAAAGACACAGAGTCCTCCTTTGGAGTGATATTCAAAATCAGCCCTTCACCTCGGTTTGCTAACTCCCAAGCATTTTCTACCTACTCTTTCTTCCATGCTTCCCACTTCTTAAATATTTGTAAGTTTGAGAGTAACTGAAATTAGCTATTATTACTTCATCACCATGATATTTCTTTTTGTTTTTGACAATAAGAGAAGGATGGAAAAACTCTACTATCCACAAGATAGGAAATCTGTTCGTAGGAGTGAAGTTATCAAGGGAATAAGGAAAGCAAGATCTCATGGTGTCTTGATGTTGTAACCACCCATGGTGTTGTAACTCAGTGAACACACAGCAAAAATACAGAGTGAATGTGAATTATCATTTATTCATTCATTCCTTCAATTCAGCATTGATTGAATGCCTGCTAGTTACTGGAGATATAACCATTACTTCTATGCTTCCTCTCAGGGTATTTGCTGTCTTGTGCACTGAAAGACTAAATTAACTGAGGAGACCGCAAGAAAACTAATCAAATTCCCTGTCATGAGATTATATATAATATCATCATGTCTTAGAAATAGAAAATCACAGCATGAGATCCATGATGATAACACAAAGGAGGAAAGATGAGATAAATAGGAAGGCCCATGCCTATATCTTTGCTGACATTACCATTCAATAAATATATTTTGAATGAATAAATATAGATGGAGACTCAGCCTCAAGAAGAATTCTATACACCCCAGTTAAAGAAGAGCTAGGAAAACTCATCAGAAATTTCCCTTCCCAATCACCACTCCTCTCTACAGAAGGACAGAAAATTTCAAAATGGCTTCCATGGGAATAAAAAAGAAAAAAATGATTGCAATCCCCATGGTCAAATTTAATAACCCATCCATGCAAGAATTTCCCACATTTAATTAAAGCAAAAGATCCTACAATATTACCTCCCATTCCAGGTCTGGTTCTTCTACTACCTCAAATTTGACCACCAGTGAACTTCGATCAGATAGCTCTTTCCATAGTGATTTTAGACACTCACATACACACTCATTCACACACACAGATGTCCTTGTGTGTAGTGCTCAGAAGTTGTCTTTTATGTTTTCTTCTCTCTCCATTCAGTATGGCAAGAGGAAAATCAAATACATCAACTATGAGAAGCAGCACCTGTACTTCTTAATGAGTGAGTCTTTTTGCAGCCACATTTCTTGTCATCCTATTTCCTTGAGGCAAGCAGTTGTCAGGCCAAAATGCAGACTGGAACCCTCTGACAAAGACCAGCCTATGTCTTATTGTGACTGAGAAAAGCAGCATGTCTTCTTTCAGACTTTTTGGGGTGAAGACCTGAAAAGGAAAATGGAAAGGCAAATAGGAATATTTAATAGTTGTCTCACCACTCTGGGTATGTGGCAGGGAAGGAGATACTCCAATAAGGATGGAAAGAAGGATGCCAATCAAGGGGATTTGCATCTGGGACTTTCATCCTGGATGGACTAAACACCTGTCAAGAGGAAAAGAATATTGGTATTTGGATCAGGAGGAAAGAGAAATAGGAAAAGAATGCCAAAGCATTGACGGGATGATGCCAGAAAAAGCAGAGGCCTGGGAATAAAAGATACCTGTAGAGCTTCTGTGTGAAAGAAAACTGGCTGTTCCTAGGGCTTACACACAGCTGTAGAAGATATCTTGGTGGACAGTTGTATATATATAGTTCTGATATACATATATGTACCTGTTTTATATCTATCTCTATTAATCAATTGATAAATAGGTTAATAGCTAGGCATAGATATAGATTTATATAATAGGTCTGAATGTGGTCCAGGTTTAAAAGAAACTAGCGTAGCTGAATAATGCTGGTACCAATAAAGAACATCAGCAGCAAAAATGCTTTCCTCTTAATCAAAATCAAACTCATAACAGCTCACAAATAAAGGTCTCACGGGACCCCAAAATATGCTTGTCTAAAACATCCAAGAGATAAGCCCCAATCAGGGAAAGTCCAAAACATTTCCTGTAGATCAGTGGTTCTTGACTAGGAGCAATGTAGCCCACAATGGGACATGTGACAATATCTGGAGACATTTTTGGTTATCACAACAGAGACAGAGGGATGCTACTGGCATCTAGGGGATAGAAGGTCAAGGATGCTGTTAAACATCCTACAAAACATAGGATAGCACCTAACAATAAAGAATTGTCTGGCCCAAAATGCCCACAGTGGTAAGGCTGGGAAACTCTGTTGCAGACAATCCAATTTGCCGAGATGTTGACTGCCACTGTTCAACTGTAACATGCCTGAACAGAGTGGCCTGTAGGCTCAATTTTTGTGATATGGGGGCAACTGGCCCTGCTGCTCCTGCTGGAATTCTGCAGCCTCTGCCTATAGTAGTCACCTGCTCCTTTTCTTGCATGACCAAAATGAGGGGTGAGGACATTGGTGCCCCATTTTGAAAAACAGTTGACTCCTAGCCTAACTAGATGTGTGTTCACATAAGAAAAAAGCAGCTGGAGTTTCTTTTCTGAACTCACGTCCCATGTCTATAGTTCTGCAATACGCCCTTAGCTTATGAAGAATGAATGAATGGTGTGGATTCACTGAGAATGCCCACCTCACAAACCATAGGGCTCTCAGCAGCTGTTTCACTGTGTCCTTTCCTTTCAAATGTCAACATAGCAACTTGGGTACAAATGAGTCACACTCAAACTGTCAAAGAGAAACAGAGCTGAGTGTTTTCAAAGGTGGCAAGACAGATTTTATTCAAGCAACTGCCGCAGGAAATAGAGACTTCATTATAAGCTGAGATCAACTCTGGCGAATCAAAATGTGGGAGACTTTAAAAGCTGGGGCATGCTAAAGGAAACTACTGAAAGATATTGAGGGGAAGCAACGCTGGTCACTGTGATTAGGGAATCTGTGTTAGGCTCCTACCCTCCCAGAGAGACATGGATGCAGGGCACTATCTTTCCTGATGATTATATTTCAAAAGGATGACTCCTATGTCCTTGAGAAAGATATTTCTGGATTGTAGAAGATACATCTCAAAGGGACATAGGAAAGATTTATAATTTTAAATTTTCTAACAGAAATGGTCCAAGAAAAGGGAAGTCAGAGGCCCATAGTCAGGTTTTGGCTTGAACAAACAGTACCTTTTGTTGACAGTGTTGAACTTTCTTAGGCATGATCTTTAAGGGGGCTGCGGTCATCCTAGAAATTTGGCCTTGAGCTATTAGAAACTATGCTAGTGTTTGTTCAAGTCTCTTAGTGTGGAGGGTAGATGAAATCATTTATGTTGAGAATTTGCAGAGTTTGAGAGTTTGTAGACCAATGCTGAGGCCTAGTCAAGAAGAGGATTCAGAGAACTTGACTAAAGTTTGGTGAAGGAGAGAGTCAGTCAAAACCCAAAGGGTTTCCATAAGATGCCCTTGTGCTCCGGACAGCCTCATTGGTCTTAGGGGAGAAGCAGGTACATAACCGTCTACCGAGGAAATGAGTAAACCTTCTTTATCTCTGCCACCTTGGTATATTGTGACAGGGCTGAATCCTAGAGATTGTGAAGGACAGAAGGATTCCACAGACCATGAGAAAACTTGAAAGCTGGCAGAAGAAGCTCTTCCAGGATGCTTCCATCAAGAATGACTCAAATCTTCAAAGCTTGTCTAGTCTCCTTGAGGGAGTATGAACCAAATTCCTGGTTCATCCTCGGAGACTCAAAAAACCCCAGTGGAGTCTAGGAGGTGGTTGTGGATCTCCACCTTGCATTCCTTCTCAGGGGCAACATTCTAGGGGTGGTATGGGGAAAAGATAGACTCCTGCTCATCTGAGGTCACAATCTGCTCATTTATTCACCATCTTTTCTTCTGGACTTCTTCAGTTGTTCTTCCCTTCTTCATGCCTGGATACATCAGCATGCAAACCGTGCGACATATATACAGCCGAAAGCGTTGGGAGGTGAGTAACGACTCATTCTCTAAAGCTAGATCAGGTAGAAAATGAAATATGAAAATGCTTGGTCCCTGCCAGATGTAGCTTCCTTGAGTAACAGGACATATTATTTAGCCAGTATGTGAAGGGACCCTAGCCCGATGAAGGGGAATTGCAATTGTGTTCATGGCATCTAACTTTCAAGCGCTTCTTTCTGCAGGAATTGCCCTGGGTCAGCAGTTTTTACATCCACTACTTCATCATATTTGGCCCTTCCTATGGAATCTTTGGAAGCCTGTTGCTCATCTATTTTGTGAAGTAAGAAAGCAAGAATCTCCTCTTATTCCCATAACCTGGATGGGCCTTTACCTTCTTCGTCTAATGAATTTGTGATTAGCACAAGATTATGACACTATGCCCCATTCTCTATAACAGTGACATTTCCAAGAAAATGTGAAAAACATTGGTGGAAATAGTTTAATACGAAGAGCTCCTTGGAAAAAATGTTACCCAATCTTTTTTTTTCCCACTTTCTTCATTCACAATAGCTGTGTTCCATCTAATCCCAATAGATATCATAACCCTTCCCAAAGATAACGGAATGAGAGGAATATTTTAAAGTTACTTTATGACTAGAGAATTTCCCTAAACTAAAATCAGAGAGATTAAATCCCTTTCCCAAGTTTATAGAGCCAGTAAGGGCCACTGGCAGTGCCAAACCAGACATTGGAACCAGCTCTAACTGATGACAAAGCTTAGGCTGTCAATCACTTTGTATGTGCAGTTAAGTTCCCTAGATAGCTTTTGATCCTGCATCAATGTTTACAGCAAATTATTGGGGCACTGTTCCCATACATTAGACAGTATGACAGGTTATGTGACCAAATTCTTAAAGTGTCATCTCCTGATATAAAGGCCTCCTGAGAGGAAAACACATGACCACCATTTTGGGGGAACTTTTGGGTCTCTTCCATTTCCTCCATTGCTCAGCCATCTCTTCCAGCCTGGTGATTGGAACCATAACACCCCAAGGAGTCATTTCTTCCCCTTTTTATTCTCTTAAAGGTTTCTTGAAAGTCCCTGGATAATATGTGTTACCAATTTGAGCCACATACCAATGAAAATGACCAAAGAAGAGAATCAGGACTGGCTCAGTACTCAGGTAATAAGGGAAATCCTGGAAGAAGATACTTCAAACAACACTGATTTAGAATGTGGTTACCTCAAATAATAATAATTCAGGAGCTGACCTGGTGACATGGTGGTTGAGTTTGCACGCTCTGCTTTGGGGGCCCAGGTTTTTCGGGTTCAGATCTCGAGGGTAGAGCTACACAGTGCTCATAAGGCCATGCTGTTACAGCATTCCACATACAATATAGAGGAATATTGGCATAGATGTTAGCTCAGGGTGATTCTTACTCAAACCAAAAGAGCAAGATTGGCAACAGATGTTAACTCAGGGCCAATCTTCATCATCCCTACACCCCCCCAAAAATAATAATAATATGTATTGAATACTTTCCAGGGGCCAGGCAGTGTCTACTGCTTTGCATCTAACTACATGAGGTATGTGCTATGATTACTCCCATTTTATAGATGAGAAAATTGAGGCATGAAGAAGTTGAGTAACTTGCATAAAGTCACACAGCTAATAAGTGGTAGAAGCAGGTCTTAAACCTTAGCAGTTGTATTTCAGAGCTCTTGCACTGAAGCAAAGGTCAATAAATTTCAGTCCAAGGGCCAAATCCAGCTCACTATCTGTTTTCAGAAGTACAGTTTTATTGGAACACAGCCATGCTCATTCATTTATATATTATCTATGACTGCTTTCATGCTATGACAGCAGAATTGAGTAGCTGTGACAAAGGGTTAAAATATTTACTGTCTGGCATTTTGCAGAAAAAGTTTACTGACCCCTGCTTTAAACTGCCACATGACACAGCCTTTCAAGTGAATCTGAGACTCCTAGAATTACAGAATGAATGTCTCACCTAGAAGGACCCTAGAATTCACCTCATTTCATTGTATAGATAGAGAAGCCTAGAGAGGAGATATGACGTGGTCTTCAAGCATGCCATTAATGATTAACAGAGAAGTGACTAATGCACAACACCCCTGCCTCCTAAGCCTTCCACTGGCTGTGCTGTGATTGACTCCAGAATCCAGTCATTATCCTGCTTCCTTCTCCAAACTCTTTCCCAAACTGAGTGGACATTTCAGGGAGCATAGAGTAGTGATTCTCAAACCTTTTGGTCATAGAACTACTTTACATTCTTAAAAGTTACTGAGAACCTCAAACAAGATTTGTTTGCATAGGTTATATAATAACCTATATAAGTACATATATAATATATCCGCTAACATTTACTGTATTTGAAAATAAAACTGAGAAATTTTAAAATATTAATTAATTTTAAAATAGCGAGAATAAAACCATTGCACATAAACATCAGAGTCATGATGCTATCCCATGTTGAGTGACCTCTGGAAAAATCCACTGTATGTGGATGAGAGAATGAGAATGAAAAAGGCGAATAATGTTTTTGAAGAATTACAAGAATAGTTTTGAAACTGCAGATCCCCTGAAAGAATCCTAGGGAACCCCAAGTTTTTCTGAAGTACACTTGGAGAAACATTGACATAGAGCAACCACAAAAATCGCATTCAAGATGACAGCAATCCCAACTGCTAATAAAGCTTAGAAAGGCATTGAATAAAATGACATTCATGAAGGTTCTTAATCTTGGCTGTCTGGAAAAGCCTATGAACTCCTTCTCAGAATAATCTTTTTAGAATACATTAGATTACAAAGGAAGCCACTTGTATTGGAATGCACTTCTTTGCACAGAACTATTGAATGCCTTCCTCTCAATTTAGAAGTCACTCAAGTCCACCTGATGGAAATGGTATTCTAACTCCTACAATCTCTACCAAAATCTTACAACTCCACTTCCGTCTTCCAAAGTCTTCATTCATGACACCTTAGTCTTCTGTATCCGAGGGCAGATAGTGATTTAGCCCCCTTAAATCCTACGTACGTTTTCATATCTATTGCCTTGCATATACTTCTTAGCAAATGTCTTATTGCCTTTTTAAATTGTAAACTCCTTGAGACCTAGGACTGTGTATCCTTTTTATCTGGCGTAGTTTCTTACACAAAATAGGTACTCAGTCAGCACTTGTTGAATGATTGACTGAATAAAAGAATAAGTAAACATTTTCTCTGTTTGACCCTTGGGCTCATTTACATCTAATGTAAGCTTTTTCTTTGCAGGTCTTGGCCACCTGTAATGTTGAACAGTCCTTTTTCAACGACTGGTTCACTGGGCACCTGAACTTCCAAATTGAGCACCAGTGAGTAATAGGAAAAGTGATAGTAGTGATCACAGGGCCCAGGGCTGTCACTTATCACGGCATCCCCATAGAATCCAGAGCAGAGCCCTAGGCTCCAGATCTCAGCAGGAAAAAATGAACCAGAATTCTCTAAAGGCAGGCTGCTCTCTCTGTCTTAAGATCAATGGTAAGGAAGGGAAGAAAGAAAAGGAGGTAGAACAGTTTTGAGTAAATGCAGTGAAATCCTGGAAAAATACCAGCACCTCAGTTTCCAGATTCCTATGGACTTAGGAATTGGTGATTGTTTTAATTGCATTTGGTTTGTTGACAAAACCCAAGAAAGATTATACCACTTGAGTAAAAAGTTTGGTTGAAAGTTAATTACAATTTAGTTTCTTTATCTATCTATACCTATATCTTTAGAGCTAAGGTTACAAAATAATCAATGAGAGAATCCAATCCCTCCTGCAAGTTGCAAATGATACCTGGAAATACTTTACCAATGGGTCAGTTGTGTAGACATGCCCTAAAGAAAGAGAAAATGGTGATACTTTGAGAGTCAATCTGTCTAGAATATTCAGGAGGGGCACTTGCCAGATCCACTCTGTCTAAGACATACTGCAATAGTCAGAGAGGGAATGAGATATTATATCTATTCATGATATTTTCTCATTCTTTCTCTCATGTTAGTGTTATAAAATTTCAGCAAAAAAAATGATAGGATGATTATTCAGATTTTACCAAAGAGGAGGTTAAAACCCTAGAAGGTCATCTGGTGACTAGTGAAAATCTTAGGTAAAAACCCACCTCTCCTCACTTCTTATTCATATCTTAGGACTTTTCCGCACATATCATGACTAGAGCTCATTGAATACTCAACTATTCATGATACAACAGTTAGATGGATAGAGAGAAACAGAGACAGAGATGGAGGGTGGTTATAGCCACGTCTATAGGTCATTCAAAATGGTGGAAAACTGCATGCTTTCATTTGACCTGGCCAAAAATAAACACTTTTAAGGGAGCTAATATTTATTCTCTTAGCTCTTCCTAAACATTTGCCACCCACAGGGCTCATAGAGGGTTAAGAGCTAAAATGACAGCGCTTTTCCAGGAATTTTTGAATTTGCCAGAACAGAAGTATTGCTCAAGGTCAAGATTGGGTCTGCATTGCTGATATAATTTTGTTAAGTAATAGGGAAAAGGCATCTTTCCTTCGAGTTTCTCCTTAGGTCTAAGTTTTATATCTCCTGTCTCTGTTTCGCTAGTCTGTTCCCTACAATGCCACGCCATAATTATCACAAGGTGGCACCTCTGGTGAAGTCACTGTGTGCCAAGCATGGATTGCAGTATGTGAAAAAACCCTTGTTGAAGGCGGTTGGAGATATTTTCAGGTAATAGAGTCTCTTTCAACTCACAGCCCTCATTTCCCTTCACAGCTGGTCCCCAAACTATTCCCTGGCTTAAGATTCATTCACCCAACAACCATTCATCACGAACACCTGTGTATGCCCCCTATGGACATGAGACTCTCCAGGGCACAATATCAATAACAGCAATGATAATAATAATTCTTACTGTTACCTAATGCCTTCTAGGTGCTACCTTGCTGCCATACTAAATTTCAAGCTTCTTAAAAATCAGGGCTGTGTATTACTTGTCTTTGTATCCACCTGCAGAACCTCTACCTGCTTTAGATTTAAGTGGTGGAAGAGACGGCGAAGTCATCTGGTCCAGGGTGGCAAACTCAGATGCCTGCAGGGTTTGGTGGGACATAAGTCTGTGAATCAGGCACGGATGATTGACCACCTGTATACTGACCCCTGGGATGACTAAGCAAGAGTGATGAGACCTGGGGAAACTGAAAATCCATACTCATCATAAAGCATTCACAGTTCCTAAGAGAAAAGTGTACTGCTCAAATTAACAGCCAGTGCTCTAGGTTTAATAACTTTCTCTTTCTTTTAGGATTGCAAAATATCAGAACAAAACAATATCTTGAATGGGGCCAACAGGGCCAGGCCCAGTCTGATCTGAGCCCCGACTAGTGCTCCAGTTTCATACTCTCTACCACTCCCCTCCTCCTTCTCTGCCCTCCAGATATCTGGCCTCCCTTCAGTTGCTACATAATTCTTTGCTCTGTGCTATTTTATTTCTTTTCCCACCTTTTCTTCTGCTTATAAGTCTCTTCCAACCTACCACCTCCTTTCATATCATCTGCTCAATTTGGATTCATTCTTCACAGTTCATGTCAAATGCCTTTTCCTCATCTCAGTCATCCCTGACCCCCAACACTAATTCCATCCCATGCTCTTGTAGCACCTTGATCTCTTCATTCATGACTTTTATCACAATCGTGATTAAATAACATATTGGTTGGGCTGGCCCGTGACCAAGTTGTTAAGTTTGTGCATTCCACTTCTTCAGCCCGGGGTTTCACTGGTTCTGATCCTGGGCGCAGACATGGCACCGCTCATCAGTCCATGCTGAGGCAGCATCCCACATAGCAGAGCCAGAAGCACCTACAACTAGAATATCCAACTATGTTCTGGGGGTCTTTGGGGAGAAGAAAGAAAAAAAAAGATTGGCAGCAGATGTTAGCTTAGGTGCCAATCTTTAAAAAAAAATAAAGAAAAAAGAGAAATAACATATTGGTTAATAAATTATTTAAAATGAGTCTCCCAATCTAGATCAGGACCTCCATGTTAACAGGACTTACATCTGTCCTGTTCATTGCTGTAGCTCCAGAAACTAGAAAAATATCTTTCACATTATAAAATAGGATGCATAGGTGGATATCAGATGGAGTGGTTTATAAGTATCAGCTTTATCTTATAGTGACTCAGAGAAACCTTTTTATTTTAAGTGATAGAGAAAAGGGTAGATGATGATTTGGGGTACAAAAGAGAATAAAATGAAAGAAAAGCTCAATATCCTCCATAAAGGAAAGGTGAACACATCTGCTAAAAAACAGTTCAGTGTATTTGTCTCCTACCACTGGGCAACAGAGAAAGACGTTATTCAGATATAGTTGAAAATGACAGCATTGCCTTGAACCAGATAAAGGAACAAATGATCTGTGGAGTAACTTCTTTTACCTTAGGGTCTCACCTCCTGATGATTTTTTTTACCCCTCCCACAGGACTTTGAAGAAATCTGGAGCCCTCTGGAAGGATGCTTACTATGAAACACAGAAACATGATGCAGAATCTCAGACTGAATATGCATGTAATTGCTTCTCTGAAGGGGGTTGGTGAATGTGCAAGAGATCTTTGCTGCTTAACTGTGAGCACTATTGGCATACCTGAGTGTGCCAGGAGTGTGAGTTCCAAGGACACATGATAACCCCCTTCCCTGAAGATTTTCCCTACCAATAAGAAGCAGAGGAAACACAAGGTGGCTTTGGCCAGGGTGACAAAAGGGAAATGGGAGCCACCGTTTTCATTTTTTCAATAGGATCTTGAACTTAGTTCTACCAGTATACCTTAGTCAGATTATCTTGGTCACTGGGCATAAATTCAGGGAGCAGGTAAAGCTTTACTGATGAAGAGG
Organism: Equus quagga; assembly: GCF_021613505.1. NCBI lineage: Eukaryota > Metazoa > Chordata > Mammalia > Perissodactyla > Equidae > Equus > Equus quagga. The sequence goes on along the minus strand of NW_025792290.1, from coordinate 100,345 downwards.
GAATAGGCAGAAATGGGCCAAAGCAGAGACTTCTAATGGGGTATTTTTGAAAACAGTGCAATCATTTTTAGAAGAGAATCATGTATTTAAGAAGTTCCTAATGAAGTACAAATTTTTGCTTATTCTTCTTTCAAATGTGTCAACTTCATTTTCTTTAAAATTGAGTATAATTGACATTAAACTCTCTTTAAATGTTTCAATATTCACTTTAGATTTTCATTATTGTACATGCCGATGTGTAATTAATGTGTATAGATATACACTTTCTGTCCAAGTTATAAAAATCTCTTAAAGGAGCTTTCTACATGCAGGACCAATAGCAACTGATCAACCAGGTTAAGGTTCAACATTTAAAGTTGACTGTTGTTCTGCTAAAGAATAGAGTGTCCCTGAGTGTAAGATTTGTTTGCCTAATCTCTACCCACCAGAGCAGAAATATTGAACCTCATTATTGGGTGACCTGAATGAAAGAAAGAGATTTGTTTTCTATAATGTAGACCCAAGGCTGTGTCAAGTTATTTTTCAAGCTTGGCATCGAATTAAGCTTGGCTTAGGATGAGAAAGTTTCAATGCTAGAAGAATGAGTGGACATTCTCAGTACTATACAGATATATAGTGTCTGTGCTTTTGCTCATCTATTCATGAGGGCATATTAAAGTGGACCTTAGCTGCAGGGAGGGAAAGCACAACAGCACAAACCTCCATACCTAGCTGCAAGCAAGTCAGCATTATGGGTTTCTCTGTTGTCTAATATTCTACCAGGGGAGCATTTCATTCCATTACTCTCAACCCCGCAAAATACTCTTCTTTGTTTGTTTAATAATTAAGTCCCTGGATTCATGAACAAAGACCTTGTGGCAGAAAGGAGTGCAATGACTTGAAAAAAGCCATTGGGGATGAGGCAGAGGACACAAAAGCCAGAGTGCTACAAGGTGGAGCAATGAAGGAAAATGCATTAAATTGCTCACCAGTCCTGGGGAGCATGTCAAAGCTAAGAAAACAACAACTGGCTGTCTTGGAGAATTGGACACTGAAATGGTAATAATATCAAATAGAGAAACTGGGCAAAGCATGAAAAGGAAAAAAGGGTTTGTTGACTTCAGCATTCTCATAATGCAGCCATGCACCACATAATGATATTTCAGTCAATAATGGACTGCATATGCTGCAGTGGTACCATAAAACTGTGATGGAGCTGAAAAATTGTTATCATCTAATGATATCATAGCTGTCATAACATGTAGCACAACATGTTACTCACATGTTTGTGATGATGCTGGTACAAACAAATCTACTGCTCTGCCAGTCAAATAAAAGTATAGCCTGTACAATTACATTCAGTACATAATACTTGATAATGACAATAAATGACACATTACTGGTCTATGTATTTACTATGCCATATTTTTATCCTTATCTTAGAGTGTACTCTTTCTACTTAAAAAAAAAAAGTTTACTGCAAAATAGCATCCCGTGTTAAGCCAGCAGCAGCTTCATACATATCTTGTTGCCTAGGTGCAACAGGCTATGCCATATAGCATAGGTATGTAGTAGGCTATACCATCTGGGTTTCTGTAAGTATACTCTATGAGGTTTGCACAGTCATGCAATCACCTAATGCATTTCTCAGGTTTCCCTGTTGTTAAGTGATGCAGGACTGTATAGCCCTGGGTGGATCTGGCAAGAGCCCACATTCCTCATGCTGGTGGATCTATACATGATTTCTCCCACATAAAATCAAGGTTGCCAGTGGGAGTAGGGTACAGTGCTTGGTTTTCTTTGTCTCATTTGGTCCAACTTCCAGAGATGGTCAAGCATCTTTTGTTGTCCTAGTGACAAGAGATATCAACCAGACCACTCCCTGGACAAACTTACCACCTCCAAGGTGTTCCTTCCTCAGTGTCAAAGCTGGCCAGCTTTGTAGCTGCCTGAATGGAGTAGTTTATGTGTAACTGAACGAACTTGGGGTATTTAGACAGATTACATAGGCAAAATGTGAAATCAGTTCAGAAATGTGCTTGATGAGAATAAAAATGTGTGATGGAGTAAATTTTAACTTGCTTTGTGCTAGTCAATAAAATAATTGTTTTTCAGTTTCCAACTGATTTCTTTCTCACCTATGGTGACAGATATTTGCAGTTAGTGAGGCAAATGACTGCATTTCTATTGCTTGTTCAATAATCCTCCCAAAGGAGGAGAACCAACGCCTGTTACTTTCACAACTTCCCGGACCACTAAGCACTGAGTTAGAATTAGCTAATCCTTCCTGTAGGTCATTTCATTTCTGCCCTCTGTACTATAAGGCTCTGCTCTATGGTTGTATGCATGAAGGTAGCTTAATCAGCCAAGTTTCTGCCTCTTTAAGCTAAATGACTCCTGAGAGTTATGTTACGGCCCTACCTAAAACTCTTCAATGGATTCCCATGGCTCTGGATGGACCAACCCTGAAGATTGCTGATTGACTTTGCCTGCATTAGCCCTTCCCTATGCACCCTGCTCCACCTTGTACTATTCTGGCCCTTGCTTCCTCTACTTCAGCCCCAAAGGCTTCTTTCAAATCATCACACTCCCTTCTGCCACAAGGTCTTTGCCCCTGAACCCAGTGTCTGAACTGCTCTGTCAGCCTTCCTGCCCTTTCCTTCTCACCTGGTTAGCTGCCACTCACCTGCAGATCTCAGTACTATTATCACACGACCAGGGAAGCTTCTGAACTAAATGAAGGTCTCCTGTAACATAAAATTATTACAGGTATAATCTTACATTTATTTGTGTGATTCCTTAATTAACCTCTTTGTCTTCCACTCTAGCCTGCAATACTTGTGATGGCAAGGACAGGCTGACATATTAGAGACACTCAATAAACACAGGTAGAGGGAAGGAAAGAAGGAAGAGAGGCAGGAAAGAAGAGAAAGAGGAAGGTAGGGAGGGAGAAAAGAAGAGAGGGAGGGAGGGAGTAAGAAAAGAATAGATGTATATGAATATAATTCATTCTAATTACCAATTATAAAAATTTACAAAGGTAAATTTTATCAAATATATGAAAAGCACTTTTATATCCTAACTCTAAATTATTAAAATTCTTACCAATACTTAAGAGCATCCATTAAGAAATATGTACTGAGCTACATTCTTCATTGGCATGGTTCCATTTAATCCTTATAACAGCCCCGTGGGGCAAGCCTTGTAATTAAACTCATTTTACAGATGAAAACCTTGTGGCTTAGAGAGACCAAGCGACTTCCTGATGTCACAGATAGGAAATGACAGAACAGAGTTTCAGACCCAGGAATGACTGACTCCATAGTCAATGAACATTAATTACCACGCCAGGAAATTCAAAATAAAGAGGAATTAAGAGGCATTAAAAGACAAGGGCAATCACTTCATGGCCTTTTGGCTAAGATAAAATGCAGAAGACATGAGCAGTTGGCATTTCTGCAATATCTGTAATAGCTTCCCAGAAGCTGATGGAATAAGCATTAGGTGGTTATCTTTCCATCTCAGTGAGAACAGATGCCTGGGGAGGGGAGGAGCACATGACAGGCACAGCAGCAACTTAGAAAGAGTCACCCCATGACTACCTTCTACTCAACAATCCTGAAAGAGTACGCAGCTCAGAGAAATTTCACTTGGGAGGAGTCAAGGTGAGATTTAACCTCTCAGAAAGGACAGACACTGCATTAAACATGGAAGAACATTATAAGAAATAGATTTGAGATTTTTGTGATTGCTGAGCATGAATTCAAACCAAGGGAAATTCACCTTCCTTGTGGCTATTTTCAGGAGGTCTTTCCTGGATCCTGTATCCTCTAAAGCTTCATTCCTCTTGGCAAAATTAGGCTGTGAGAAAGTGTGTGCATATTCATTTTACCATTAATTAAGGGTGCCTAAATTAGAAGTCAGGAACCTAGCTTCCAATATCTGCTCCTTCACTTAATACTCCATACTGATATTGGCCAGGCCATTTATACACTTCTTATCTCAATCTGTTAAACTGACATAGGGCATGATATTACCCAACCTCTGTGCATCACAGCATGGTTGGGACAATAAAATGAAATAAGGCAAATGGAACAGTTTTGTAAGCCAAGAATGCTCATTCCGATGCTGGTTACTGTTGTTATTATAATGATTCCCCCCATCCTAGACAGACCAAAAGCAAGAAAATCCATAGAGTCACACAGACCTGAAGGATGGAAAGACACTGAATCTTTTCAACCATGACAGGAGTGCTTTTCCATAGATGAGAGGCTTATGAGTCACAAGGGAAGAAACAATTTCTTCTGTTACAAGTAACACCCAGAGTCACCCTCCTTGTCTGACTATATTAAATCCCCTGGGACCAGCATGCACATCTCAGGCCTGCTGGACAGTAGAGAGCCAGGGGTTCTAATTATCCAAACTTCTGGTTAACCGTGTGAGCTCATAATTCTTATTGTTGGAAATCATACGAAATACAACTATACCATTTGTTGCTTAACTGGTATATTATAAAGGACTTTCTTGAGTATTTCCCTGCTAATCACCAACCACAAAGATGCAGAAAGCATAGGAGGCTGAGGGCAGGACTATACTCAGAATGTACTTGTTCACTCTCAACTTCATTTATGAAACTGCAAACACAGCAACGTTGAAAGAATTTTACAGTGAACATCTGCATAGCCATCACCTAAATTTCAACTTGAACATTTTAGTAAATTTGTTTTACTTCATATTTATCCATCTACCTATGTCTCTATCCATTAATCCCTCTTATTTTGTTACGCACTTCAAAGTAAATTTCCAGAGGCTTACTTTTAAAAGTAAACCTCAGATTATGCAGACAACAAAGTATGTTTCTCCTCTTCAATAAAGAAGTAGTGAAAATTGTGTATCAGTTTCATATTTAAGAGAATTTTGCTATGTTAAGGGAATATGTTAGGGGAATATAAAGTAGTTAACTTTCTGAAAAAATCAATTATTAACTCAAAACAGAATAAACCTTCTCATACATACACTTCTCTTCCATTATTTTTCATGTATTCATATATATATATATATATATATATATATATACCTTCAGTCTCTTTCTTTTGGCAACATTAATTAAGCACCTACCATGTGTTAGACACTGAGGCTAGGTGATGTGAAGAAGAGAGGCAGGAGCTCAGCCTTTTGGAGCTTACAGTGTACTGGAGAAGAGAGTCAATAAACAAGTAAATGGAATAAAACTCAGGATGATTACCTATAAAGAAAATAGAGTGTTATGAGAGAGAATGATAAGGAGATCAGGGAAAGATGAATGTGAGAAGAGTGTGAAGGCTCCTGCCATGAGATCCTGGTGAGTATGATCATGAGAAGCAAGTGCAAAGGCCCTGAGGCAAGAATAAGCTGTTCAAAGAATAGAGCAGGAAGCTGTAGGGCTGTGGAACAGTGTGCTAGGTGTTGTCCTCACTGTCTCTTCAACTTCATTTCTTCATGAGCATGTTTCACTGTGGCTTTACAGCAGCATTCAAAAATAATTTTCTGTTACTTGTATGAACCTAATTTTCTCTTAGAATTCTTCCCTGATTTAACTGACCAGGTTAATTCTCCCGTTATAAGCTGTTGTGCTCTGTGCACCTCACTGGTAAAACTTTTTTCTGCCTCTACACCCACTAGACTGAATTCCATGAGGACAGTAGGTGGTTGCTCACCATTTTATCACCAGCCTTAGTCCATTGTAGCACGTTGACTTGGTGTTCAATAAATATTTTGATGATTACTTAAATAAATAATTAATTAGAGCAATGCTAGATAAGCCTGGAAACTTAAATTGGGGTTCATATTGAACAAAATCTAAAATGCCAGGCTGGAAAGTATATGCTTGATTAAGTAGATTACATGGGTCCATAGAGAATCTTTGAACTGGAGAGCAGTGGAATTGGAATTGGGCTCTGGAAAGACCCTTCTGAAAGCCACACAAAGGGAAGATTGGAAGAGTAAGTGGCATGGAGGTGAGGAGACCAGAGAGGTGACCATTGCAACAACCTGGGTGAGAGATCAAAGAAACCTGAGTTTGGCTGGTGCTACAAATATGAAACACAAAGGAATAAATAGAGACACATTGTAGAGTCTGGGTCCGTGAAATGATATGTAATAAAACATTTGGGAAACCTAAGTACAAACCAAAGTTTGGATTGTAGATGGTGACATTAACTAGGGGAGAAAAAGTAGAAGATGAAGGAAAAGTGAAGGGTTTCTTTTAAATGTCTTGAGTTTATGATATTGAAAGAGAACCTAAGTGGAGATGTCTAGCAAGTATTTGGAGGAAATTCCCTTCTGGATCTTGGAAGAGAAATAAAGATAAAAGATACCAGCTTGGACATAATCTCCAGAGAGATCATCAAGAAAAAGAGTAGAGGGAAAGAGGCTTGATTTGACTGAGAATGTTAAGGATGTTTTCCTTAAGGATTGTCCTTAAGGATATTAAGGAATTTCCTTAAGGATATTAAGGATTAGGGAAGATTCCTTAAGGATGTTAGATTTGAGGAAAAAGGGGACAGCAAAAATAAATGAGATTAGCTGAGCCCTAGCAGCAAACACAAGATAATGTATGAGGCAGAATAGGAGAGGATAAAGGTTAGAGAGAGACTAATGAACAGTCAAATACTGAAAGAAGTTAATACAGAGAAAAGTCCATTTAACTTCACTTAACTTTGTTCAGTTTGCCAAAGTTGAGTTGGGTTCATCTGAAGAAGGAACTAAACATCCAGATGGAACAATGTGTACTTGAACATGTTGCCATGATATTCTAAAAGGACTATTTTGCTAATGTTTGAAAGTTGTGTTATCATTTTCACAAAAAGTAGAGATAAAGATTTTGTATTTGCATACCATCAAAAATTTTTCTGTAATGTCACAAACATAAAATTAGAATGTTTATATGAAATATAAGAGTAAATAGAATAGGATGCTTATCCACCAAGATGACCCACCTGGGAACTATGGCTTCCCCAAGCCTCATCCAGCTAAAGGGAAAGATGGGGGGATGAATATCTTAGCATATCAGAATGTCCCAGCATACAGGTTGGAAAATTGTGATTCACATCACCTCAAGCAACATGTCTGGATTTTACTGCTATTCTGACAGGGAGAGATAATAGTCAGCCCCTTCGGCTGTATCATTTATTAAAAGATTGAGACATTACCACTGTTGTTGTTATTAATGCCATCTTGTCAATTCTGACTTCATGTACAGCAGAACTGAACCCTGCCCAGTCTTTTTGCACTATCCAGTGATCTATATCAGACTATACTCTACTGCTATTCATGGGGTTTCCATGACCAATTTTTTTGTAAGTGGGTGGTTAGGTCCTTCTTCCTAATATGTCTTAATCTGGAAGCCCCACTGAAACCTGCCCACCCTGGTTGACCCTACCAGTGGCACAGCTTTCAGTATCATGGCAGCATGCAGCCCCCACAATATGACAACTTACAGATGGGTGGTGTGGTATCCTGACTGGGAAGCGAACCTGTTCCACTATGGTAGGAGCTCCAAATCCCTAGACCACCAGGGCTGGCTAGAGACACTACCATATCAGTTGGCAAATAGCCACTACCCTCTCTCCTAAGTCCCACAACTCTCTCTCCCTGACACCCCACCTCTTCTCCAAGGACACACTTACCATCTGCCTGGAATGGGAATGAGTGGGTGGTGGTAAATTTCCATATCTTTTAAACCCTGTTCAATGTACTGAGAAAGCAGCTTATTTACAAAAGACAAGTATCCTGTCCAAAATAAAATTTAAGCTCTAGGCCTCAGATTATTTGAGCTTGACCATTTCAACATGACCTAAAAAATCTCCCAATAAAGAGCAACAACCAAAGACACAAAATGTTACTACCTAGTGATGAAAAGTATAAATAATCTTCCTTCTCATGAACAGCATTCCAAAAACTCCTGGTAATTGCTGCCCGGAATGCAACTGTTATTCTGGTGCTCCCTGTTCAATAGAGGAATCAAAAGAAAATGCCTATGTGGATGAAATTGTTAAAACCTGTAATTTGGAATCCTTTGCTCAGGCAGTTGCAAAAGGATGCACAAGAGCCATTTGAATCCTCTTCTCAACAGGGCAAACTCAAACGTTGACTCACACCAAAATAATTTTTGTTCTGACATATGATTTATTGACAGAAGGAATAGGCAGAGCTGGAGAGACCAGAAAGTGAGGCTGCCCTAAGCCACAAGGGGGAGTTTATAGCCATGAGGATTCACTGAGCAGAGCCCTGTTCTTGGGTTCTGTTAATAGGTACACATCTAGTCCTAACTAACAATGTGCTCATGAGCCTGCCCATTCCTTTCCAGAGACTCCCTCCTTCATCCACAAATGATGAATGAAATACAAGGAATCATTTTGAGTTTTAAAAGTACAATGTATGTTAAAGGGTCAGTATCTTGCCTGGCACTGGTCAGATTTCAGGGCTACTGCAATAACTTCCTAAGTCTTCGTTCTGCTTCCCCTCTTCTTTCTCATCAGCACCTTTGAACTTGATGTTCTCTCTACCTGAAATCCCCTGGATATTTGCACAAGTGCTACTTACTCATCATTCTTGTCACCTTCTATCCAATCCAATTCATGCACAGAATCCCTGTACACTCCCCCACCACAATTGCCTGTCATTCTCTAATTGTTAGCCACTTTTCTTTCCTTCATAATATGGAACACTATCTGAAATTATCTTATTTATTATTCATCTCATCTCATTGCAATATAAGTTTGTGGAACTTAGTAAAAGAAATGTTAACTAAATTGGGGTTGAGAAGGCCTGTAGGGTGAGCTCTCATGCCTTATAACACATCATCAATTACAGCAAACAGGAAGAGACTGGAAGCTTGCATCTTTGACAGGAAGTAAAACTACTTTACTACTGAAGGAAGATTTCTCTCCCCACCCAGCAACAGCCCAGCCAATGAGAAATCCCACAGCTCAGTCAATGAGAAGCCGTTACCACCCTGAACTAGTTTCCCCCAGTGAACTTTCTATTAGAACAGCCTCTCCCTACTCCCTTAAAGGCAGTTCCCCTCCTTTGTTTTCTGGATTTGCCTGTGGATTACCATAGCATGAACATCCTAAACTACACTTCTTTTGGCTATTCTCAAATAAATTTATTTTGAAATAAAATACCAGGCAAATTTGCTTTTTAAGTTGACAAGTTTTAATACAGAAATCTCGAAGGGTGCTTCACAAATTAATGAATGAATTTAAGTATATCCTTGTCATTTATAAATGAGAAGAAAATTGGGAAAAAGACTTCAACTCCTTGAGAGCAGTGATTTTTGACTGATTTGTTTACTACTATTTCTCTGGCACTGAGCATGGCCCAGAGTGGGTGCTCAATAAATAATTGTTCTTGAAGGTCTGTTCTGCCTTTTTCTCCCTTCAAGCCATCAAACACATCTCAGAGTGGTTTTTCAAGGGGTACAAAGTCCAGGCCTGGCTGGAATTTCCAAGGGCGGAGCCACCAGTACCATCCAGTAGAGTCGTATTTGGAGAAGAACTTCTGATGCCCGGCTTCAGAGAATTCAACAAGCAATTATGGAGAACCTATTTTGAGGCTAACGTGTACTGCAGGTGCATGAAATATGAGCTGAAGGGGCATTAACTGACATGCCCCTTTAAAAACCATGTGTCCTTGAGGCTCCTTGTCTGGGCTACATGCCAGCACTCACAATGATAAGTCCTCAGCTTGGCCAAACCAGCTGCTTTCTCTTGGGGTAGTTAGCCCAAAGACCTTCACTGTCTGATGGAACACAGAGGCCTTCCAGGGGTGGGGTCTGGTCCTAGGAATGCAGGTCGTACAGGGACAATCCAACTTGGGAAGCACACAGCCTTTGTTCCTCTGTCTACTTAGGCAAGCTTCTCTCAGGCGGTTGTAGCAGGTGCACATTGCTTGTCCAGCCAGCTGCCGCTGGACCTTCCCTGTAAGTAACTCCCCAATAAACCCCTATGTCTCATTTTCTGTCTCTGGGTCATTTCTTGGTTCTCTCAGAAACCTATCCCACACTGCTCACCCAGATGGGCATGTGGTGGAACATGAGCACGCCATCGTTCTGCCCTAAAGGAGCGGACAATTTCATTAAGAAACCAAGGCTAACAAATTTAAAACGAAGATAAAATTAAGGTAATCCAGGGCTGTTGTTAGAAATAGCAGTGGTTAGGCGGCTGTACTGCTGGGCGCCTGTGCAGTGGCTTCCTGTATCTGCTATTAGGTCACAGGGCTCAGGCCCATCTCTCGAGGCCAGCCTGGTGAGGTGAGGTGCCTGAACAGAACATGGGCAGGACTTGAAATGCTCGGTAGAAAGAAGTTGCCTGTTGAGCCACAGGTGGGCCAGCCCCAGGCCTGGGAACCCTGCTGGGGAGAGGAGTCTCCCAGGCTCCTGCCCACTGGTCCTGAAGAAGCTGACAGCGAAACCCCCACCAGGCAACCCTCTATAGGGAAGGGAGGAAGGATAAGCTAGAGGAAGACCATGGCAGCCAGCTGTGTGGCCACCTCAGCCTCCCTCAGGCCGTCCATCTGGGATGAGACCTTCTCATATGAGGGTGAACCATTCCACCTGGGGACCATGGGCCTGGATGAGCTCCTGCTACAGAATGTCATCCCCGCTGCCCACCCCCCCACAAGGCCCACAGCCTGCTGCTGCCTGTGGCCCCGCTGGAGGGAAAGACTCCAAGGCGTCCTCACCATCCTCCTCCACCATCGCCTTTCAGCTCTCTGTAACTGTGTCCAGCACAGGTTGGTGATGGCTCTTTGGCAGGGCCACCTGCCTCATCTGACGAAGTCCACTTGCCGCTGGGGACTGCTTGTGTCCCCACACCCCGGGAGCCCCTTCTCTCAGGGGAGGTCCTGATTGGCCTGCAGTGTGGACGAACCCTCTGCTCCCCACCCTCAGCACAGTCCCCCAAGGCTGGAGGCAAAAATAGCAGTCACATCAGTGGCACGGGGAGCCTTTCTTTTGGTTGGTGTGTCGCAGATGGTCAGGAGAGTAGAATGAGCCCTTCCAGCCTGAGTTTGAGGCTGCGCAGCACAGAAATCCCATTCTGTGTTTCCTCAATGCTGTCTTTACCCCCACGTTCCCTTTGCCACAGATTTTTGGGAAGTTCAGGCAATAATAATAGTAATAATACCAGCTAACACTTATTTAGTACTAACTCTGCCAGGTGTTAACACTTAATCCTCACAAAAAATTGATACTCTTATGCCTGCTTTATAAATGAGGAAACTGAGGCACAGAGAAATTACATAGCTTTCCTGAGGTCACACAGCTGGTAAGTAGTGGAGACAGCACTGGAACCCAGGGTGTCTGTCTCCATAGCCAAGTACTGCTTAGGCACTGGCACGAAGAAGGTATTCCCACCACCCAGAGAGAAAAAAACATCACCTTTTGGATTCCTTCTTTATCCTCTCATTCTTTTTCTGTTTTTACCTCTGGGAGTTAATTTGTTTGTTTGTTTTCATGCCCCTTGGACATGAGCCCCCCAGAGAAAGCATATCCTCTGTTTCAGGGGGCTCTGCAAAGCTTTTTGCAGCCTCAGTTAGAGGTATATACAGATATTCCTTGAATTATTAGGGAGTTGCATCCCAATAAATCCATTATTAAGTTGATAATATCACAGGTTGAAAATGCATTTAATACATCTAACCTACTGAACATCATAGCTTAGCCTAGCCTACCTAAAATGGGCTCAGAACACTGACATTAGCCTAGAGTTGGGCAAATCGTCTAACAGAAAGCCTAACTTATAAGAAAGTGTTGGATATTTCACTATAATTTAGTGAATACTGTATTGAAAGTGAAAAAGAGAATAGTTGTCTGGGAACAGAATAGTCGTCAGTGTATTGGTTGTTTATGCTCATGATCGAGTGGCTGACTGTGGGAGCTGCAGCTGTCCAACATCATGAGAAAGTACCACACTGCATACTGCTAGCCTGGGAAAAGATCCAATTTCAAAATATGAAGTACAATTTCTACTGAATGCGTATAGTCACACCACTGAAAAGTCAAAAAATACAAATCAAACGATCTTACGTTGGGGACTGTCTATAGGCAGGTGGCTTCTGAGAAGGACTTCAGGAACTGGGGTACCCAGGGAACCTGTACTCAAGAAATTCTCAAGCTAAATTTTTTTTACTTTCTATCATAGAAAATTTTTTCAAATGAAAAAGTAAGAGACTATAATGTATGAAGTAAGAGGCTATAATGAACCTCCACATAACCATCACTCAGCTTCCATAATTCTTTTTTTTATTATGGTAACATTGGTTTATAACATTATATAAATTTCTGGTGTACATCATGATATTTCAATTTCTGTATAGATTACATCAGGTTCACCACCCAAAGACCAATTACAATCCATCACCACATCAATCCAATCTTAGTTTCTATGTGTTTGTTTGTTGTTGTTTTAACCTCCTATTTATGAGAGATCATACACTCTTTGACTTTCTCCCTCAGATTTATTTCGTTTAGCATAAAACCCTCATGGTCCGTCCATGTTGTCACAAATGGCCAGATTTCATCATTTTATATGGCTGAGTAGCATCCCAATGTGTATATATACCACATCTTCTTTATCCGTTTGTCCCCTCGTGGGCACCTAGGTTGCTTCCAAGTCTTGGCTATTGTGAATACTGCTGGAAATGAACATAAGGGGGCATATATGTTTAAGCATTCATGTTTTCATGTTCTTTGGATAAACCCAAAAGTGGAATAGCTGGATCATATGGTAGTTCTATTCTTGATTTCTTGAGGAAGCTCCGTACTGTTTTCCATAGTGGCTGCACTAGTTGGCACTCACACCAGCAGTGTATGAGGGTTCTCTTTTCTCCACATCCTCTCCAACACTTGTTATTTCCTGTCTTAATAATAGTCATTCTGAGGGGCATGAGGTGATATGTCATTATAGTTTTGATTTGCATTTCCTTCATAGTTAATGATCTTGAACATGTTTTCATGTGCCTGTTGGCCATCCGTGTATCTTCTTTGGAGAAATGTCTGTTCAGATCTTTTGCCCATTTTTTAATTCAGTTGTTTGTTTTATTGTGGTTGAGATGTATGAGTTCGTTATATAGTGTGGATATTGACCCCTTATCAGATATATGGTCTCCCAGTATCTTCTCCCAGTTGTTAGGTCATCTTTTCATTTTGTTGGTGATTTCCTTTGCTGTGCAGAAGATTTTTAGTTTGGTGTGGTCCTATTTGTTTATTCTTTCTATTGTTTCCCTTGCCTGGCCAGATATGGCACTTGAAAATATGCTCCTAAGACCAATGTCAAATAACATACTGCCTATGCTTTCTTCTAGAAATTTCATGGTTTTGGGGCTTACATTTAGTCTTTAATTCATTTTGAGTTATTTTTTGTGTAAGATAATGGTCTACTATCATTCTTTTGCATGTGACTGTACCGTTTTCCCAACACCATTTGTTGATGAGGCTTTCCTTCTCCAATTGTGTGTTCTTGGCTCCTTTGTTGAAAATTAACTGTCCATAGTTTTGTGGGTTTGTTTCTGGGCTCTCGATTCTGTTCCATTTATCTATGTGTCTGTTTTTGTGCCAGTACCATGCTGTTTTGGTTACCATGACTTTGTAGTATATTTTGAAGTCAGGGAGTGTGATACCTCCAGCTTTGTTCCTTTTTCTCAGGATTGCTTGCTTTCTGGGGTTTTTGTTGTTCCATGTAAATTTTAGGATTCTTTGGTTCCATTTCTGTGAAAAATGTCATTGGAACTTTGATAGGGATTGCATTGAATCTGTAGATTGCTTTAGGAAGTATGGACATTTTAAATATGTTAATTCTTCCAATCCAAGAGCATGGAATGTCTTTCCATTTCTTTGTGTCTTCTATTTCTTTCAACAGGGTTTTATAGTTTTCAGTGTACAGATCTTTCATCACTTTGATTAAGTTTATTCTTAGGTAACATTCTTTTTGTTGCCATTGTAAACGGGATTGTATTCTTAATTTCTCTTTCTGCTACTTGGTTGTTAGTGTTTAGAAATGCGACTGTATGTTGATTTTGTATCCTACAACTCTACCTCATTCACTTATTATTTCTAAAAGTCTTTTAGTGGATTCTTTAGGGTTTTCTATATATAAAATCATGTCATCTGCAAATAGTGACAGTTTCACTTCTTCCTTTCCAATTTGGATTCCTTTTCTTTTTCTTTTTTTTCTTTTGCCTGATTGTTCTGGCTAAGACTTCCAAGTCTATGTACAATAAGAGTGGTGAAAGTGGGCCTCCTCGTCTGGTTCCTGTTCTTAGAGGGGTAGCTTTCAGTTTTTCTCCATTGAGAATGATATTAGCTGTGGGTTTGTCATACGTGGCCTTCATCATGTTGAAGTGCTTCTGTTCTGTAGACATTTTATTGAGAGTTTTTATCATAAATGGATGCTGTATCTTTCAAATGCTTTCTCTGCATCTATTGAGATGTTCATGTGATTTTTACTCTTCATATTGTTAAGGTGGTGTATCATGTTGATTGATTTGTAGATATTGAACCATCCTTGCAGCCCTGGAATATATCCCACTTGATCATGGTGTATGATCTTTTTAATGTATTTTTGTATTTTATTTGCTAGTATTTTGTTGAGGATTTTTGCATTGATGTTCATCACTGATATTTGTCTTTAATTTGCTTTTTTTGTGTTGTTCTTGTCTGGTTTTGATATCAGGTTAATATTGGCTTCATAGAATGAGTTAGGAAGTGTCCCCTCCTCTTCAACTTTTTGTAACAGTTTGAGAAGGATAGGTATTACGTCTTCTTTGAATGTTTGCTAGAATTCACTAGGGAAACTGTCTGGTTCTGGATGTTTCTTGGGTGGGGGGGGGTAGGTTTTTGATTACTGTTTCAATCTCCTTACTGGTGATTGATCTATTTAAATTCTCTATTTCTTCTTGAATCAGTTTTGGAAGGTTGTATGGTTCTAAGAATTTATCCATTTCTTCTGCATTATCCAATTTGTTGTCATATAGCTTTTCATAGTACTCTCTTATAATCTTTTGTGTTTCGGAGATGTCCATTGTAATTTCTCCTCTTTCATTTCTGATTTTATTTGAGCTTCCTCTATTTTTTTCTTTGTAAGTCTAGCCATAGCTTTGTCAATTTTGTTTACCTTTTCAAAGAACCAGATCTTCGTTTCATTGATTTTTCTCTATTTTTTTGGTCTCTATTTCATTTATTCTTTCTACTGATTTCGGGCTTTATTTGTTCTTCTTTTTCCAATTCCTTGAAGGGCACTGTTAGATTGTTTATTTCAGATTTTTCTTGTTGTTGAGGTAAGCCTCTATTGCTGTAAACTTCCTTCTAAGAACTGCTTTTGCTGTATCCCATACATCTTGGCATGTCGTATTTCCATTTTCATTTGTCTCCAGGTAATTTTTTATTTCTCCCTTGATTTCTTCATTGACCCAATCATTGTCCAGTAACATTTTGTTTAATCTCCACATAACTGTAGCTTTTCTGATTTTCTTCCTGTAGTTGATTTCATGCCTTTGTGGTCAGAAATGATGCTTGATATTATTTCAATCTTTTAAATTTACTGAGACTCATTTTGTGGCCTAATATGTGATCAGTCCTGGAGAGTGTTCCATGTACATTTGAAAAGAATTTGTATTCTGCAGTTTTTCGATGGAATGTTCTGTATATATCTACTAAGTCCATCTGGTCTTCTGTGTCATTTAAGGCCAATGTTTCTTTATTGTTCTTCTGTTTGGATGATCTATTCATTGGTGTAAGTGGAGTATTAAAGCCCCTACTATTATTTTGTTACTGTCTACTTCTCCTTTTATGTCTGCCAATAATTGCTTTATATATATATATATATCTATGTGCTCCTATGTTGGGTGCATAGATATTTACACGTATTGTAAGTATTATATCCTCTTGTTGGATTATTCCATTTATCATTGTGTAGTGCTCTTCTTTTTCCCTTGTTACAGTTTTTATCTTAAAGTCCACTTTGTCTAGTAATAAATATTGCTACCCTAACTTTCTTTTCATTGCCATTTGCATTGAATATCTTTTTCTATCCCTTCACTTTCAGTTTGTGACTGTCTTTAAGTCTGAAGTGTGTCTCTTGTATGCAGTATATACGAGTCTTGTTTTTTGTTTCCAATCGGCCACCCTATGCCTTTTGATTGGAGCATTTAACTCATTGACATTTAAAATAGCTATTGGTAAGAATGTACGTACTCCCATTTTGATACTTTTTTTCTGAGTGTTTTAGTAGTTCTCCCCTCTTCTTTTCTTCTTCTCTTGCTCTCTTCCCTTGTGGTTTGATAGCATTCTTTAGTATTATGTTTGAGTTTCTTTCTCTTCATATTTTGTGTATTCATTACAGGTTTCTGGTTTGTGATTACTGTGAGGTCCATATATAATAACTTATGTATATAGCAATCTATATTAACTTTATGGTCTCTTTAGTTTGACCTCTTGCTTAAAGCTCTATTCTTTTACTCCCTTCCTCCCACATTTTATGTTTTGGATATCATGTCTAACCTCTTTTATTGTGCATGTGCATCTAGTGCCCTCTTACCATGGAAATAGATAATTTTAGTACTTTTGTCTTTTGACCTTCGTATTAGCTTCATAGGTGGCTGATCTGCTACCTTTACTGTATATTTGCCTTTGCCAGTGATTTTATTGCTTTTTTTGGATAATTTTCTTATTCTTTTTTGTAGTCTTCTCTTTCCACTTAAATAAGTCCCTTTAGCTTTTCTTGTAAGTCTGGTTTCTGAGTGGTAAAGTCCTTTAGTTTTTGCTTGTCTGGAAAAGTCTTTATCTCTCTTTCCATTCTGAGTGATAACCTTGCCAGGTAGAGTATTCTTGGCTGTACCTTTTTTCCTTTTCAGCACTTTAAATATATTGTGCCACTCCTTTCTAGCCTGTAATGTTTTTTCTGAGAGTCAGCTAATAGCCTTATGGCATTTCCTTTGTATGTAACTTGTTGCCTTTCTCTTGCAGCTTTTAGGATTCTCTATCTTTAATTCTTGACATGTTAATTATAATGTGTCTCAGTGCGAGCCTCCTTGTATTTATCTTGTTTGGTGCTCTCTGTTCTTCCTGTATCTGAATGTTTCTTTCCTTTCTTAGGTTAGTAAAGTTTTCAGCTATTGTTTCTTTAAATAGGTTCTCTGCCCCTTTATCTTTCTGTTCTCCTTCAGGGACACCTATAATACAGATGTGAGTGTACTTGATGTTGTCCCAGAAGTCCTCGTTGTTTTTAATTCTTTTATCTTTTATCTGTTCAGCTTCAGTGATTTCCACTAGTCTTTCATACCCAGAGTCTATCAAGTGAGTCTCTTTTCATCACAGGGCTACGCACTTTTCTTCCTGGTGATTTTAGGTTGCTTCCTGAAATGGGTGAATTTGTGCATAGGCCTTTTAAGAGCAGACTTTTTTCCCCTTGTGATTGAAAGCTTTTCTAGGGATATTCCCCACTGTAGTTAATAGCCAGCAAATCCAGATATGACACTTGTCTTGGTTGTGCTGAATTCAAAAGCTGCTTATAGTGGTAACGCTTCCCCTCAGGTCCCCCACTCCTGCAGGGAAGGTTTCATACCTTAAGATTGCTCCCAGCTGACCATGAACCGCCACCACTCAAAGGTGACTTTTTTCTCTCCAGAGGAAAATTTCTGCCTCACCCCACCTCAGTTGTTGTGGGGGTTCTTTTTATCCAGTTTTCAGTTCTTTCTCAGAGGTAATGTTTACAAGAGGAGTTGTAAATTTGTTGTGTCCATGGGAGGAAGTGAGTTCAGAATCTGCCTACACTGCCATCTTGACACATCCCATAATTCTTAATTCATAACCAATCTTCCTTTCTGCCACCCTTTCTAGTCCCCTCACCTGATTATTTTCATACATTTCCTATATATCATATCATTTCACTCATAAATATTTCAATATTCACGTAAAATGTAAGAGTTCTTAAAAACAACAGAAATACTAGTTTTACATCTGAATTTGACAAGAAATTCATCAGATTTAAAATTTTAAAAATGATGTGATAGCAACAATTAAAACTCAGAGAAGGAGTCAGTGTGGTCTTCCAGAATAAGAAGGCACAGACAACAATCCCTACTGGGCTTTGGCCTCTGTGTGTTGGATTTCTCATGTGCTAAATTTAATGAGGAAGTTAGATGGGGAGATAGCAAAGTTTTCATCTAGCTCTGACACTCTAATAGTTTTTATAGCCAGATGGATTATCCTGTACCTATAGGTCTGTGCACCCTTCAACATGCTTGCAAATTTGCATTAATAATTTCAGTAGTACTTCCTATAGCAACCCTACCAGAATGCAGACTTCTTGAGAGTCAAGAATTTTTCTCTTCTTCACTACCACATCCTCAGTACTGTGGCAGAATCAAATCAGGTACTTGATAAATATCTGTTTAATGATTGAATGATTGAGCCTCTTCCACCTTTTCTAACAAAATCACTGGGCCACTTAGGAATTATGAGGCATCAATCATTTTGGACAACAGAAAAATCCAGTAAAACAGTATCACTACAAATCGTACGTTTTCCTGTTCATAGAACTACTTAAATGATTATGGTGATATGAAACTAGGAAATGTCCCTATCAAAGATATATTAGGGGCCAGCCCAGTGGCATAGTGGTTAAGTTAGCATGCTCCACTTCAGTGGCCCAGGGTTCATGAGTTCAGATCCCAGGTGCAGACATGCACACCACACATCAAGCCATGTTGTGGTAGTGACCCACATACAAAATGGAGGAAGATTGCCACAGATGTTAGCTCAGTAATAGTTTTTCTCAAACAAAAAGAGGAAGACTGGGGGACATGAACAGATATTTCTCTCAAGAACATATACAGATGGCCAACAGACACATGAAAAGATGTTCATCATCCCTAATCATCAGGGAAATGCAAATCAAAACTACACTAAGATATCACTTTACACCTGTTAGAATGGCAAAAATAACCAAAACAAAAAGTGACAAATGTTGGAGAGGTTGTGGAGAAAAAGGAACCCTCATACACTGTTGGTGGGAGTGCAAACTGGTGCAGCCATTATGGAAAACAGTATGGAGATTGCTCAAAAAGTTAAAAATAGAAATACCATATGACCCAGCCATCCGACTACTGAGCATTTATCCAAAGAACTTGAAATCAGCAATTTCAAAAGTCCCATGCACCCCTATGTTCATCGCAGCATTATTTACAATAGCCAAGATGTGGAAGCAACATAAGTGCCCATAAACTGATGATTGGATAAAGAAGATATGGCATATATATATATGATGGAATACTACTCAGCCATAAGAAGGATAAAATCATCCCATTCACAACAACATGGATGGACCTTGAGGTTATTACGTTAAGTGAAATAAGCCAAATAGACAAAGACGAGCTCTGTATGACTCCACTCATAAGTGGAAGTTAAACATATAGACAAAGAAAACTGATTGGTGGTTACCAGGGGAAAGGGGGAGTCGGGAGAGGGCACAAAGGGTGAAGTGGTGCACCTACAACATGACTAACAATAAGGTACAAGTGAAATTTCACAAGGTTGTAAACTATCATAATCTTAATAAAAAGTTTTAAAAAAAAGACAAAGACTGGCAAAGGATGTTAGCTCAGGGCCAATCTTCCTCGCCAAAAAAAGAAAAAAGATATTTTAGGAATTTGGGCTACAGCATAGTATCAGCTGACATGAAGAGGGTGAACAAAATGAATCAGAGCCAAGTGTCCAGGTAAGCCTGACATTCTTTGTATAGTAGTATGGAGTATTAATAAATAGGCAGATGTTTCAGCTGAAATGGATCAATGCACCTTACTTATGCTGCCTCAGTAACAGACTATAGACTGTCAGAAAAGAAGGGATATGGAAACCAGCTATTCCTCCTCCTTCAAAGCTTTTGGTCTCACTGTGGGTCACCTGCTAATTTCCACAGGAGGCTGGAAAGGACTCAGCTAACCTTCCCTAGGGTAGTTTAAGCAGCTAAGGGGTCAGCTGGAATGGTTGCTGGCTGTTTGTTTTCTGTTTGCCTCAGCAGTAGGCTTCCTGGGGATTGTTTACTCTGTGACTCAGCTATTGAGAAGTTCTGAAAAGAGGCCAAAGGAATTTAGTTTTTGTCTCCTTGGACCCCTCTGGAACCCTGTTAGCAGCTTTTCACCATCTTCAGCTTTGACAAAGTCCCTTACAAAGCCTTTGAAATCCATTTTATATTGCAATTATACTGAGGCTTGTTTTTGTAGGGTATTTTGGTAATGTCTTATCTGATTTATCTCTAATGTGTTTTAACCTACTCCTTCTATCTTCTCCATCACACTTAAATAGAACCACCATTCACATAACTAATTAGAACAAGAGTCTAGAGTCAAACTTCATTTCTCTCTTTCTTTCACTTCCTACATTGAAATCAAAAGCAATTCCTATAAACTCTACCTTCTCAAAACAGTACGATTAAGTATCATTGTCTCCATTTCCCATATACTAGCCTAGATGAGCCACTGTTATCTCTCAATTGAACGACTGCGTGAGCTTCATATATGGTCTCCCAACTTCCATTCTTGCTCTTATGATCTAGACTCCAGTCAGCAGCAAGAATAATCTGTCCAGTGCAATGATCTATCTAATGTCACTTTCCCCACTTAGCCTACAATGACTCCCTGTCACACTTAGAATGACACCCAAACTCCTCACCAAGACCGCAAAGGCCATATACGATAAGACCATTGCCTGGGCCTCTGACCCAATGTGTAACATGTTCTCCTTCAGGCCCTCCTGGCTGCTTTCTTGTCCTTGGAACGTACGAAGAAGCCAAGCTCATTTTAATTCCCACTTTAAAGATTTTGAACCATGTTTTCCTTCAGTTGGGTTTGCTGTTCCCACAGTAGCATCTCTCTAAAGAGGCCTCTCCTGACTGAGGTGGTGCCTCCTCTCAGGCACCTTCACTCCATAGTATGTTATTTGCCTTCTAGCACTTATCCCTGCTAGAAATTATCTTGCTTATTAGTGAGTCTCCTTGTTTATACTCTGTTCTCCACACACACTAGTATGCAACTTTCGTGAAAGTCATAGCCATTTGTTCCTGTTTCCTGTGTGTCCACAGTGCCTAGAACACTGCCAGGCACACATTAGGTACTAGTACTATCTATTGCATTAACATATAATTTAACATAGAATCACTGAATTTATGTTTTTCCTCAAGAAGACAGAAGATTTCTCCATTCTAGTTCTTTTCAAACTTGGGTCTGGTCCAGCCTGATGACTGAGATCTTAAATTCTGAATTCCAACTGACTTATTTGAATTCCATCTTCATTCTTTGCTATCCACGTGGTCATGTCTGAATCCTTTCATGTCCCTGAGCCTCAGATCATTTACCTGCAAAATGCAGATAATAACAGCACTTACATCATAGGATTGTGTGCAGATTAACAAGATAATACACATAAAACCTTTCAGCTCAATGTCTTGAAATGACAAGTCTTCAATAAACATTATTACTGTTGCCAGTGTTGGTTTTGAGCTCGTAGTAGTCATCACTATAAAGTAGAAGGTGTAGTTTTCTCTATCAAAGATCTTGCATCATTCATTCACATACATTCATTTATTCATTCCATGGAGGTGGGAATTCATACTGGTTCTACACACCATGCAGGCACCACCTACACAAATACAAACAAGTATACTTGTCCTCAAGGAGCTTACCATCCATTGCAAAAAAAATGATTCACATTGGTACTTAGTATATAAGGATAAAGAATAGATATAAACCTATTGGCTATGGGAAGAACGAGAGAAAGATCTAAGTCACAAGTGAGGAGAGCAAGCAGATGGACATTTCTCTGAACCAAGAGTCAAGCGATGAGTATGAAGTAGTCAGAAGAATAGTGAGTGGTGGGAAAGTGGAGGGAAGCAAGGGACAGAGGTTTTCAGAAGGCATTGTAGGAAACACCATGGATTGAAGAGCAGCAGTGGTTCCTTTGGTATATTTGGAGCAGAAAGCAGTGGACAAATAGTGAAGAACCTTGTGTGCTGAGCCAGTTTGAACTTTATCCTGAAAGAATGAGGAATCGTGGAAAGAATTTAGTCAGAGAAGATAACATCAGCAGATGTGCATTTAAGAAATATTGGATTTGTGGAAGGTTAGAGTTGTGAGTAGAAGGTGCATTAGGAAGTTAGGTTTGTAATTGTGAGCAGAAGTAGCAAACATATGAACTAAGGCAGTGCATATGGAGACAGAAATTAGGAAGCATATGAAAGAGAAGTAGAATTAACTGGGTTTTATGAGGCATTCAAACAAAACCACTTTTAGAAGCTCAAATATGATGAACGGAAGGGAACCATAGTCCTCATTAGATTTAGAACTGAGAAATTAAATTTCCTTTTAGGCATGCTCTAAGATTTGATGCAAAAGTGATTATGCACAGCCAGTGATCAAGATATGGTGGGACAGTTGATGAGAGTGAAACATGGTAAGCAATGATGGTCACCACTAGCAGTGTTCAATGTGTATTATCCTTCTAATACTGTCAGCATTTGGTAAAAGTGCAACTAGAATAATGCTTGCTTTGTTGTTGTTAGTGCCATCAAGTCGATTACAACTCCTAGTAACCCTGTTTACAGCACAGCAGAACCCTGCCCGGTATTTTTGCACCAACCTCACACCTTCTGGTGCTATATAAGACAATGTTCCATGGTTATTCATAGGGCTTTCACGGACAGTTTTTTCAGAAACGAGTGCCCAGGTCCTTCTTCCCAGTCTGTCTGGTCTAGAAGCTCCACTGAAACCTCTCCGCCATTGCTGACCCTGTTGGTATTTGAAATATTAGTGGCATAGCTTTCCACATCACAACATGCAGCCGCTACAGTGTGACTACTGACAGATGTGTGGTGTGGTTCCTTGACTGGGAAATGAACTCGGGCTGTGGTAGTGAGAGGCTGAATCTTAACCACTAGACCACCAGGGCTGGCTACTGGTAGACAATGATGCCTGCTGCTTGATAGATATTCAGGCAACAGGTTCAAATGTTTTAAACACTTTACTAAACATGGATTAAATAATAGAATATGTGATACAGTCCTTAAACCCATGAAACCTAAAATCTGAAGTCTCCAAGAGGTTCAGTAACTTGTCAGTGTTTGCTCAGTTAATAAGTGACAGAACCAGGATTTGAATGCAGGCAGAAAGACTCTGAGAGTTTATGCCTTAAACCCCTATGCCATAGAGCCTATTGGCTTGCCCAGCCTCCTGGGAAAAAGATGAAGGAAGATACCCATTTAATACTTCATGATAAACACTGGGAGGTCACTGAATATAAGAAGAGTAGGCAGTAAAACACAAATTTCTAATAACCTCTCATTGGTCGGCCAGAGTCCCTGACAGGGGATCTACTGCGTGTAGGAGAAGGGATTTAAATTCTGAGAATCACTTGGAAATTGAGCTCAAGAGGGATACATAAAAAGCTTTCTGAAATGATGGTCTAGAACTACAGGGTAATGCCTGTGAACTGTCTTCTAATAGCTACCACAAGGTGAATAAAGTGAGGAATGGATTTAATCAAGTTAAGAAGGCATGTGAATGTGTCTGCTGATCTTGGAGCAGAGCTTCAGTTGAGGATCCTGGCTGTGTAGGGCCCCAGAGAGCCCTCATGGTATGTGACAATGACAACAGCTACCACAGTGAAAGAGGAAAAAGTGGCACCCAGATTTGGAGAATCCGTCTAAGAATGATAATCAGGAAAGCCTTTTCATGGCAAAGCCCTTCACAGTTCAAAAGTAATATGTATGTGCGCCCCCTCAGTTCCTCTTCCAGCACCACTGAGGAAGTTATGTCTGGTGTCATTAGCCCTATTTTACAGATGGAGAAACTGAGGTTTAGAGTAAGTAGAAGATCCAAGATGCAAAACTTGGTTTTCACAATCCGGGATGAACCCCAGGTTGGAACAGATGTTTCCCAATCACTTGGAAGTAAACAAGTTTCAAAGTCCCTAAAGGACAGAAACTTTGGGAAAAAAACTTTTTTAATGGTCTCACTTGGGCAGCTCTATACTATATAGTCAACACAGCCCTCAGTGTCTGATATTCTCATGGAAGTAGGTCTTAATCCCACAGCACTCCAAAATAAACCCACCATTTATAGCAAAAGCAAAAATATCACCTTGCAGGAGTTGTGGATAGGGATATTCTAACATAAATACAATTTTTTTTTTTTTTTGGTGAGGAAGATTGGCCCTGAACTATCAGCTGTTGCCAATCTTCCACTTTTTGCTTGAGGAAGATTTTCCCTGAGCTAACATCTGTGCCAGTCTTCCTCTATTTTGTATGTGGGATGCCACCACAGCACAGCTTGATGAGCTGTGTGTGTGTCCATGCCCAGGATCTGAAACTGTGAACCCCAGGCCACTGAAGTGGAGCATATGAACTTAACCTCTATGCCACTGGGCCCACCCAATAAATACGACCTTTTAAAACAATAATTCTTGTTTTGTTGTTCTAAGCAGACACTGGCTGTAGCATCTGGAAGGAAAATCCAAGTCTAGAAGTCATAGAAATACACCAGAAACTTTATCTTTGGTTCTTTGCAGGCTCTCTGGAATCTTCCTTCAGAAAATCAAACGTGGAAACAGAGTAGCAGGATCTGCTGATGGGGTGAGTTGAGAGAACTCCGGACATTCAGTACCTAAAATAATCCCTCAAATACTGTCAATGCTCAGTCAAAGTTTTGTGACTGAAATAACTATCTTAGTTACAAGCTAAAACTTTGGGAAAGGGAGAAGTCCGGTCCAGACTCAAAATTTGCTTTACTTAAGAATGTCTTTGAGTAGAACAGTGATTGCCAGGGCCCAGAGGGTGGGAGAAATGAGATATTGGTCAAAGGGTACAAACTTCCAGTTATAAGAGGAATAAGATCTGGTGTCTAATGTACAGCATGGTGACTATAGTTAAAAATATTTCATTGTACACTTGAAATTTGGTTAAGAGTAGATTTTAAATGTTCTCACCATAACAACAGCAACAACATGGTAATTATGTGAGGTGATGGATGTGTTAACTAACATTGTGATAAACATTTCACAATATATGCGTGTATCAAATCATCACATTGCATGTCTTAACCTTTCACAATGTGATACATCAGTTATATCTCAATAAAGCTGGGGGGAAAAGTATGTCTCTGAAACAGATACAGGAAAAGTCTGTTGTGATTTAATACAGAAATTGCTACTAATTAGAGCAACACTCCTGAATTATATATCATCTGAGACCCTGTTGCCTCTTGCTCTTAGCATCTGGAGCATCATCACCATGCTTTTGTTCAAAGTCCTTCCTCTGCTTGGAGTTGCCTGCCCTGGCCATACAGATCGTCACCTTATACAATCCCAAACATATTTCTAGAACAAATTTTAAAGCCAAGTATTTCAGGAAAGGTTTCCAGATCCTCTAACAAGATTAGATCATTCCCTAAACTGCACTCAAACAGCATTTGGTTTGTGTCTCCTTGTGGACACTGTTAACTCTGACTTTTCCCACAGAGAATCACCGTAACAACTGAACTTGGGGACTGTGGGTGTAACTTGCTCACCTTTTTAGACCCTAAGTCTCTGAACAATATTGTTAACAATTGAGATACTCAGTTTTTTTCTTTGGACTGAATTGATTTCTTTTAACCCTAAAAATGTTAATACCCTTCTTTCTCTAATGTGTTATAAAGGAGGTATGGGTTTGATTTAATAAAACTGGCAGCATTTTGACATGCTGAGAGATGGTATGTGTGTAACGTGTTATACAGGCAATTTATGACTGTAAAATACATACAAAAATATTTAATACTTATAAAAAGGCATATAGAATATACAGTGGACACATGTAACCACTGAATAGCCATGGATATAAAATATCACCAATATCATTGAAGCCCAAGTATTATATCATACTCTAATTAGTCAATAAGCTCTTTTCCTCAACATTATATATATATTTTTTAATCTTTATTTTTTTCGGATGTACACCATATTTCAAATTCTGGATACATTACATCATGTTCACCACCAAAACACTAATTATAGTGCATCCCCTCACATGTGACCCTAATCACCCCTTTTGCCCTCCCCCCTACCCCCTTCCTCAACGGTAACCATCAGTCCAATCTCCAATGCTATGTCGGGTTTTTTTGTCGTTTTTATCTTCTACTTATGAGTGAGATCATATGGTATTTGACTTTCTCCCTCTGACTTATTTCACTCAGCATAATACCCTCAAGGTCCATCCATGTTGTCACAAATGGCTGGATTTTGTCATTTCTTATGGCTGAGTAGTAGTCCATCGTGTATAAATACCACATCTTCTTTATCCATTTGTCCCTTTATGGGCACCTAGGTTGCTTCCAAGTCTTGACTATTGTGTATAATGCCGCAATGAACATAGGGGTGCAAGTATCTTTATGCCTTTGCGTTTTCAAGTTCTTTGGATAAATACCCAGCAGTGGAAATAGCTGGATCATATAGTAGATCTATCCTTAATTTTCTGAGGATACTCCAAACTGCTTTCCATAGTGGCTGCACCAGTTTGCACTGCCACCAGCAGTGAACAAGGGTTCCCTTCTCTCCACACCCTCTCCAACATGTGTTGTTTCCTGTCTTGTTAATTATAGCCATTCTGACCAGAGTGAGGTGATACCTTATTGTAGTTTTGATTTGCATTTCCCTGATAGCTAATGATGTTGAGCATCTTTTCATATGCCTGTTGGCCATCTGTATTTCTTCTTTGGAGAAATCTTTGTTCAGATCCTTTGCCCATTTTCTAATTGGATTGTTGGTTTTTTTGTTGTGGAGCTGGATGAGTTCTTTGTATATTTTGGATATTAACCCCTTATCTGATATGTGGTTTGCAAATATCTTCTCCCAATTGTTAGGTTGTCTTTTCGTTTTCTCAACATTATATTTTTAAGATCTTGGTTGAGAAATGTAGCTCTTGTGAATTCCTCTTCACTGATGCATAATATTCTCTTCCTTTGTATACCATTATTTCTATACCATTAATCATTAATTGTTTCCTTTCTTTTCAATTCCTTGTCTATTATATCACATGGCTTGATTTATATTTTTCAAATCTAATTTGACAATCTTTAAATTTTAATGATGAATTTATTCCTTTTATATTTGTATTCCTTTTATATTTATTTTTCTTACTAATTAATTTGGATTTATTTATGCCTTCTCAGGTGATTTCTATTTGTCTTAAATTTTTCTATTATTTTTATCTCCTCTTTTGATTTATTTTAAAATTCCATTTATTGCCCTAAACTTTAAATAAAACTTCATTTTAATCTTTTGTAATTATTTAAAATATATAATCTAAGTAAAAAAGTACGTGAATCTTAGAGAACTTTAAGTCTAAAGAACCCTCCAATCCTATATCAGTGTTAGGTGATGTTTTTTGTTTATCACTTCCCCATGGACAATATTATTAATATTTTATACTGCCTCTATTCCAGTTTACTGAAATGCTGACTAGTTTTTAAGGTCACCATTTTTTGCTTCTGAGACTTTTTTCAGAGGTCATTTTCCACTCTTCTCAACAACACTCCTTTCAAGTATCTTTAGTGCACAACTATTGATGGTAAACATTATTCATCTGTTTTCATGTGAAAAGGTTTTATTTTCTCCATTTTTTTCATTAACGTCTTATTTTTAAATGTAAAACCTTCATAAAAGTTAAAATGATAGTATGGTGAAATGGTATATGCTTCATCTAGATTAACAAATTTCTTCTTCCCATTTTGCTTTATCTCTACAAAGAAAAACTGATAGAGAAGAGATATTCAGCATATATCTCTTACAAAGAAAATCTTTGTTATAACTAACTTTCACATCAAAGGAATTTAATATTGATAAAATAACTAATATATACTCACTATTCAAACTCTCCCACTTGTCCCAACAATATCCTTTGTACATATTTATTTTCACATTCAGGATGCAATCAAGGATTGTTTATGAAACAGTTATAATGTCTTCTAATCTTAAAATCTGGAACAGTTTCCTGTTTTATTTTTTCTTCATCTTTTACAAAATTGACGTTTTTTAGGTGTCCAAGCCAGCTGGTTTGTAGAATTTCCCATCATATGGATTTTTTCAGGTGGCTTCATCATGATTAGATTCAGAATAAACATTTTTGGCATTAAAACAACATAGGTGATGGTTTTGCCCTCCCTGTATAACTGTTTATACTCGTATACAGTTCTAGGCTGTGATTGTTTTCTCACAACACTCTGAAGATTTTATTCTGTTCTCTTCAGGCTTTTATTCTAAGTATTGAGAAGTCTGATTTTTTAGATTCTGTCATTTTCTTCTTTTGGATGCTTTTATGATTTCTTTTCTTTTGTTCTACTTATTTTCACAATGGTATTTCTGTATGTGGACAGTTTTTATTTTTCTGCGTGAGTTTCTTCATACTTTCCAATTTTTATCTTTTGCCTTTTCTCATAACTTGCCAGCCATTATTTCCTAAAACATGTTCTTTCCTTCTGATATTCCAATTTAATGCTTTCTATTCTAATTTCAACATTTCTTAATCTCTCTTTTATAGTTTCCATCTCATCACTATATCCCGTATTCCAGAGTATTTCTCTTTTTTTTTCCTGAGGAATATTTTCCCTGAGCTAAAATCTGCTGCCAATCTTCCTCCTTTTATATGTGAGCTGTCACCATAGCATGGCCACTGACAGATGAATGGTGTAGGTCCATGCTCCAGAAATGAATGCATGCAGGTCACCAAAGCAGAGTGTATCAAACTAAACCATGAAGGCACTGAGGCTAGCCCAAGAATTTCCTTATATATGTCTTCTAGCTCACCAATATTCTTTTCAGTTGTTTTTAACTTCTTGTTTAACTCTCTACTGAATCTTTCGATGATTTTTTTTTTCCAGGAAATCTGTGAAAAACTTATAAATCCTCATGGTAATTTCTGATAGTCTTTTTTCCTTGACCTATTTTAATTTTTAATTTCTTTAAATAATAAAAATCTATTATTCTATATTCCATCCCTGATAATTCCAGTATCTGAAATCCTATGTTATTCAATTTTGCTGTTTGGTTTTTTTCATCTTAATTTTGTTCAGAATGACCATTTTCTTGGAAATTTGTTAAATTTTTGGAATTATCATATCATTTTTACTGATCTCATCTGCATGAACCTTAAGGAATCTGGATTATTAGTATATTACTTCTCAGGATTTTACTTTGTTTCAAGCAGATAGCTAAGGTAGTCACAACCCAGCACAATTTTCTGTTAATTTCTTATCTAGAAATGTAAATTTAACTCCAAACCCATGTGAATTCAGAACGGTAGTTACAAATACTCAGGTGGGACTTTTTTTTGTCAAAGCAGAAGCTGTTTTCCATGAGGGTGATATTTTTTTCTAAGCCATTATGTACTGAGATTATATATTTGGGTCCATCTACACTCTGCATATACAAGACATAGTCTCCCATCCCCCACTTAGCTCTTTAAACCAAAGATTTGTGTTTCGTGTAATGGCAAAAGTCTTTGTGGCAGCCCAAGCAACATCTTGTGACAACTACTCTGGATACAATATTGACCTAAGATAAAATATTGACCTAAGATAAAATATTAACCTTAATATTTTGTTGGGATGCTGTATGTAAAAGTGACTCTATTATTTTGCAGCAATAACCTCACTACCGTTACCATTTGACATTTGTGATGGTTAGGTTTAGAGAACTTTTTTAAATGCTGAATTTCTTTTAATGCTAGAAAAGACAAATGTTACAGTGTTCTAAGATAAGGTATAGAGAACAAAAATATGACATTGAAATGTATCAATTATGTTTTCATTTTTGCAGGATAACGTATTCTAAACAATACAAAGGCTCCCAACTCACAAAACTCAGTTCTTACCTTAGCAATACTCCAAATTACTATATTTTAAAAGACTAAAGGTCATTCATGAAGAATGAAAATCATGACTGCGATGAAGGTGGATTAAAATAACACTAGCTGTTGTAATTGATAAAAACCCAAATCTCACTGACTTATAACAATAGAAGTCCTCAATCACATAAGGTGCAGTAGAGAAAAGGCATGCTGGCAAAAGGACTCTGCTCCATACGGTGATTCAGGAACATGCCAACTTTTCTTATGTGTGGCCATGATACCATGTTCTGCCAATGGAACGTGGGCAAATGCCATGAATGCTAATTCTATCCCTGAACTAGGTCTTGCCTCCCCCCCTCAAACTGGAACCACATGACTTTCTACTCCTTTTCTTCCTCATCTGCTGCCTGGATATTGACATTCAGGCAAACATTGAAAGCCATGTGTTAGAGTTGCCAGATAAAATATAGAAGACCCAATTAAGTTTGAATTGCAGATATATGACAGGTAACTTTTAAACAACAAATACATTTATAAGTGTGATCTTACAGTGTCCATACCCTTTGACTCAGAGACTCCTTTCCTAAATCTCTTCTAATCCTAGAGATATATTCACACTTATGCACACTAATATTTATGGTAACATTGTCTATAATAGTGAAAGATTGGAAATCATATAAATATTTACCAATAGAGAAGAGAGTTTGATTAAATATTCAGCAATGCAGCTGTTCAGTAGAATATAATGCAATGATTAAAAAGAATGAGAGTTCTTTTTATATATGGAAGTACAAAGATCACCCAGAATTATTAAGTGGAATGCAAGCTTCAGAAGATGTCAATAATGCATTGCCATTTGTACGGGTGAGGAAGAAAGAATATAAGTATTATTATGTTTGCAAATGCAATACAAGGCTTACATCTGGAAGAAGACAGAAGCTTATAACAGGAGTGATCACCAGGGAAGAAATATAGAGATTTAGAATCAAGAAATAGAAGGGGACTTTATTCCAACTCCATGCACTTGCATACTTCTTAATTTTAACGATGTGAATGGTTTGTTATACACACACTTGCACACACACAATGGAAAGCAAGGAGACAGTCAGGAAGGATGGGAAGGAAGGTAATTTGTCAATAGGAGGGCAATTCTCAAAACTGAAAGCAGGAAGTCCCTAAAGCCAGGAAAACAAAAATAAATTTCATCCCCTCTGGAAATCAAAACTTTTCTTCAGCAGAGAATAGCGAATGAATGTTGTTTTTTTTCCAATTCCATCTCATCCCCAGAACCCCGGATTCTCAAGGGAGCAAGTATTTATCCCTTAGGCCCTAGCTATAAAATCCCCAATTAGAACAAATCACACAGAGAGACATTGTAGGGCAATCAGCCTGCATCAGTTGCCCAAAGAGAATCTGGAGGCAATATTAGCGTGAGTAAAACAAAGAAAATCTTATTTTTCAACATCAGCTGTGTATTATCGCAGTGTGTGCAAGAAGTGGCAGAGCGAAAGGGTCAGGGCCACAGTTAGACCATTTTTTGCCCCAAGACCAGAAGAAATCCCTTCATAATTGGTGATGTAATGGAAATAAAGTCAGGGAACTCAGCTGGGATGAGTGTTGCTTGGGAAAGGATATGAACGAACCAATAATTGAGTGAATGAATAAACGAATCAATCAGTCACTATTATATGCCCTTAATGTATTATTTTCCTGTATTATTATGGCCATTTGATGAGCACTGATTCAATACCTGGCCCTGTGCTGGCAAGATTACATAAATTTGTTCACTTGAACCTCACTCCACTGAAAAGCAAGTTTTGCATTTTCTTCTTCTGCTTCTTTTTTTAACTTCTTATTTTGAAATAATTATGCATTCACAGAAAGTTTCAAAAATACTGCAGCTATGTCCCATGTATCCTTCACATAGTTTTTCTTCAATGATTATATCTATATGTAATTTTACTATGACACCAAACCAGGATTTTGATATTGGTGTGTGTGACAATGTGTGTATGTAGTTCTATGTCATTTTATCACAGGTGTAGATTCATGTAACCACCACTACAATCAAGATTCAGATCTATGCTATCACAGATGTCAGATTTCATGCAGGCCTCCCTGGTGGTACCCCTTATAGTCACACCAGTCCCCTTGCCCTATCACCCTGACCCTTGGAAATCACTAATATGTTTATTTCTGTAATTTTGTCATTTGGAGAATGTTAGATGAAAGGAACAATACACTGTCTACCCTGTTGAGATTGGCTCTTTTTCAGTCAGCATAATTCCCTGACATCCTTATAACTTATTGCATGTATCAATAGTCTGTTCACCTTTATTGCTGAATAATGTCCCACAGTATGAATGTACCATAGTTTCTTTAACCACTCACCTATTGAAGAACATATTGGTTGTGTACATTTTTTGACTATTATAAATGAAGCTGTTACAAAAATTTATGTACAGGCTTTTGTGTGGACAAGAAGTTTTGTGCAAACATAATTTCCCAGGAGTGCAATTACTAAGTGGTATGTTAAGTGTAGGTTTGTTTTTTTAAGACACCGCCAAACTTTTTCCAGTGACTGTACCATTTCACACTCCTACCGGCAATGTATCAGAGATCCAGCTACTCAGTATCCTCACCAGCATTTCATATTGCTACTGTTTTTTTTATTTTAGGCTTTCAGGTTGGTGTGTAGTGATATCTCATTTTGTTCTTAATTTACATTTCCCTAATGCCTAATGATGCTGGACATCTCATGTGCTTATTTACCATACATATAGCCCTTTTTGATGAACTGTCTATTCATGTCTTTCATCCATTTTATAATTTGATTTTTTAATGTTGAGTTTGTGATTTTTTTATATATACTAGTTATGTCTTTTGTCAGAAAGGTGATTTGACAATATTTTCTCCAAGTCTGTAGCATGCCTTTTCATCCTCCTAACCAGATCTTTAACACAGCAAAATTGTTCATCTTGATGGAGTCCAATTTATTGACTTTCTTTGTCTTTTATGGATTGTGTTTTCACTGTAATGTCTAAGAACTATGCACTAAGTCCTGGGTTCTGAAGCTTTGGTCCTATATTATCTTTTAGAAGTTTTATATTTTGCATTTAAATATCTTATCCATTTGAGTTAATTTTTGTAGAGTGTGTATAGGTTCATTCTTTTGCCTATGGTTATCCAGTTGCCTTGGCACTATGTATTGGAAACGCTATCAATCTTCCATTGAATTGCTTTTGCACTTTTATCAAAAATCGG
This sequence comes from Equus quagga, assembly GCF_021613505.1. NCBI lineage: Eukaryota > Metazoa > Chordata > Mammalia > Perissodactyla > Equidae > Equus > Equus quagga. The sequence continues at coordinate 67,193 of NW_025792290.1, read as the reverse complement.
TTGACTGTTCCTGTGGGTTCTCTATTCTACTCCATCTTTGTGTCTATTTCTCTTCAAATTTTAGAGTGTTGATTACTAAAACTATATAATAAATCTTCATATCAGGTAGAGTAATCCATCCTGCATTCTTCTTTTTCAAAATTGTTTTAGCTATTCTAACTACTTTGTCTTTCCATATACATTTTAGAATAATCTTGCCATATCCAAAAAGTTTTGCATGAATTTTTATAAGGATTTCATTAAACTTGTTTATCTATTTAAGGAGAATTAGATTATATTATACTGGATCTTCTAATCTATAAACACAGTATGTCTATTTTGATCTTATTTGATTTCATTCATTGGCATTTTGTAATTCTCAGCATATAAGTCTTGTACAGCTTTTTTCAGATTTATGCTTAAGTATTTCATATTTTGAATGGTTGTAAATGATATTACATTTTAATTTCAGTTCCCATTTGTCATATGTCCATTGATAATATAAAAATGCAATTAATTTTTCTATGATGATCTTGTATTCCACAATTTCATGAACTCACTTATTGGGTCTAGATGATTTCAGTAGTTTTCTTGGGATCTTCATACTCATCATGTCATCTGCTTGAGGGACAGTTTTATTTCTTCCTTTCTGATATATATGACTTTTATTCCTTTTCTTCTTTATCCCACTCACTAGAACTTCCAGAGCCATGGTGAATAAAACTGGTGAGGGTGTGTATCTTTCGCCTTGTAGCTGATTTTAGGGATCAAGCCTTCAGTCTTTGACCATTAAGTATATTAGCTGTAAGTTGTTTTTAGATGTTCTTCATCAGCTTAAGTGTGTTCTTTCCTATTCCTAATTTTCTAAGTATTTTTTAATCATGAATAAAATTTGGTCAAATTCATTTCCTTCTTCAATTTATATAATCCTGTGATTTTTCTCCTCTACACTGTAAATATGGTAGATTACCTTGGTTTATTCCCAACATTGAATGAGCATTTCATCCCTGTAATTAACACTACTTGGTCATGGTGTATAATTTATTTGTATATATATAATATATGTTATATAGTTTATGTGTATAAAAGTATACAAAGATATACAGTAAAAACACTATAAATGAATCAAAATGGAATTCTCAACAAAGTTCAAGTGATCTACAGAAAGTCAGGGAGAATAAAACACAGAAACAAAAAAGACAGAAAACGATAATAAAATGGCAGATGTAAGCCTTAGCATATCAATAACTTCATAAAATGGTCTTCTTCATTTTTAAAATGATAAAAGTTATGAATTCCCATTTTTAAAGTGAAAGTAAAAGTGCGGAAGTGTGTAAGTTTAAAAAGAGAGGTTCTCTCTCACCCAATCTCACACCTGTAGATAACTTAAGTTTTATTACTTAAGTGAGTGTTATTTCTTAGACTTTGGTATGTATCTAACCTGAACTTTATCTGAATAAATAGAGAGTGGAAGCAAGAGGGAGTGGGAGTGAGAGAAAGAGTTTGATTGTTAAAATGGCCCACGATCTACCTATCATTCTACAATTTATTTTTCTCATTTGATAATATGACAGGGACACCTTTTTATAAGAGTCTATATTTCTCTCATTCGTTGTGGACTGTGTATTGATCGATAATGTGGAGCTACTGTGATCTATTTAATGTTATTTCCAAATGTTTGTTATTATAAATAGTGTTTAAAGGACATCATTAACTTCTAAGTTCTATGATCTCCATTTTCCAGAGGAAGGAACTGAGGTTGAGGTGGTTATGTGTTTTGTCTCTTTTAACTTGTGGTACAAAAATTCAAACCCAGGTCAGCTGGTTTCCTTTCTACTGCCCAGTGCTGAATATGCATGAAGCTGCCAAAGCACTGAGACTCAGTGCAGGTCAATCACATTTAAAATGCTCAGGTAGTTGGGAGTTTTCTTCAGAAGTTTCTGTTGATTAGCAAATACCTTCATCATAGACGAAACAAAGAATTTCATACTGAGCCAACCTGTCTTTAACGTACGGATTTTGTGTGTGGAGGTGGATGCTTGTCCTGAGCTTGTCCTGATTTCTTTAGCTCTTGAAATAAGTCCCCATGTCATATAATTAAGACATATTATTGAATCAGAATGATTAAAATCAAATTGATATAGTAAATGTAATTATAATTACTCTATCAAGGTTCTGGGTTAAGTGGACCCCTGATCTCTTCTAGCTTCCTGTGATAAGTGCTTATACTCAGTGATGAACACATCCTTGAAAGGGCTGGATTTCAGTTATTTTACAGCAGGTTAACCTGAGGAAAGAACTTGCACTAACTTATTTCCCCTCTGCCCTCACTAAATGTTGAATTGAAAAGAACTGTTTCTTGTTCTGTTAGTACAACATTATTCCACTGTGTTTATTTCTCAAAATATTTAAACAATGAGAGAAGCCCATATCAACAACAGACTTAGGCTGGTACGTTCTTACCACTAAAGGTACGTTCTTACTGACCATCTTTTCTTCATGGGTATATGGCTCTGCTAGGAGTTATTGACATCAGAGGAAAGAACTCTTCTAATGATGGACTAGGGGTGTGAATTTTTCAACTATGATAAATTTGTTTTATTGCATAGTATTTTACATGCGTAGTTGCATAAAATTTTATGAAGAATAATACAATAACCACATATTTAGCCACGATACAATTCAAAGTACAAATAACAGTCAATATTTTTTAGTCCCCTTATGTATCCTTCAATAATTACATTCCCAATTATCCTCCATGAAAGTTACAATTATCCTACAATGTATGTATATGAATCTCATGTGTATGTGTGTGTGCGTTTGTGTGTGTGTGTGTGTGTGTGCGTAGTGGAAAAGTTGTTTGTGAGTTTCAAAAGTGTTCCTTTTCCATTTGTAGTTTCTGCTTCCTACCAGTGGTCTTTTTCTCTCTTTGTCTTTCAATTATCAGGCGAGCCATATTTGTCTGTTCACTTTGATGAGTGAAGGAAGATTTGAGGTCTTAGATGAGCTACTGGTGATGTGTTTCACCATAATTTGCTTCTTATAGGTTCTTATCCAATATTCATTCTTTTAATATAACCATGAGCCCTCTTGCAGTATACCTGTTGTTATCAATTCCTGAGCTTTTCTAGGATTCTGCAGTATAAATCCAGTTGATTCTCATCTTTCTTCATTACTGTGTCAGGATTTGATTTTCTTGGATTTGATAAATTATTTTTCACTCATCAACCCACTTTCCAGTTTGAAAAATTGTACTGTTCATATATCTTCCTATGTTTACGCTTTTGAAAAAAAATCCTTATTGTGGTGTATGACTGCAACGACATTGCTAAAAATAAGACTACTGATGTAGTAAATAAATGCCCAAATCTCAGTGACTTATAACAATAGAAGTTCTCCATCAAATATAATCCAGTTGAGGAAAGGGTTTGCTGTCAGAGAGCTCATTTGCACACAGACATTTGAGAACACAGCCCAAAAGAGGCTGCAATAGGGTTGTCAGACGTAGCAAACAAAAACACAAGACACCAAATTAAAAGTAAGTCTTTGATAAACAGTAAGTGATTTTTTAACATAAGTATTTCCCATGTAATATTTAGATCACACTTATAGTAAAAAAAAAAAATACCTATTGTTTATCAGAAATTCAAATTTAACTGGGTGTCCTGTATTTTATCCATCAAACCTAACACAAGGCTTCCAAAGTTTCCCTGAGTGTCAATATCCAGGCAACAGATGGGGAAGAAAGGTAGTAGAGAGTATATGGTTCCAGTTTCAGGGAGGCGAGGAGAAGCTGGTTCAGGCCTAGAAGCAGCATTCATTACTTTTACCATGTTCCATGGGTCAATCATGGTATCATGGCCACACATGAAAAACATTGTTTGAAAGTGTGCACTGATGCTGTGCCTAGAAGAAAACAAATTTATTGATGAACAACAAGTTAATTTCTTCCATACAAAGGGTCCATAATATATTACTCTGCAATGAGCAGTGCTCAGCAATGTAGAATGGTGTTTAACAGTAAAGACACTAAAATTAGGGACTCGAAGGCTATATGAAAAATGATGGATGAAGACATCTCAGCTGTCTACCTAACCAGATACAGAGGTAGCATGACTTAAAGTAGAAAACAAAGCGACTTAGGACTTAAAATAAGCTATCATTTTATAGTAATAAATTTTTTAGCAGATGATTTGTCCTGCAGCTAGGATATACTTAAAAAGAGAAATAATACAATGGGAAATGCAAGATTCTCTCAGAAATCCACATTTATATATATATATATATATATAAATATTATATATATATAAATATAAATATTTTATATATATATAAAATGAGAGGATTATTTGGCTTGTGAAGAACATCACCTACATGGCAGTTGCCAGCTAAGAATAGTAGTACAAAGACATCCTGAAGCTTTCAATCATCTGTGGATTGTGAACATATCTCAGAAAATTTCTCTAATTAATGCTAATAATTTCCAGAGTTTTCACCAGGATTAAAATGAGAAATGGCTTAGACAAACTATGGGTCATTGAAATGGTACACAATCATACTGACATGTGGCTTTAAGCAAATACAGATATCTTTTTAATATAGTGGAAAACTTTTAATCTATGTTTCTTAGAATCAAACCTATTAGAATTGAGCCTTCTTTTGAAAATAAATCCATGGTTCACATGTCCCTTTTTATTATTTAGTAGTTACTTATCAAGGAAATAGGACCAATATTTGGAAAGTAATAATCCTGTTGGGAGTATTTGCTATGAAAATCCAATTCAAAAACAGTGACACAAAATGTAAGAGCATTTTTCCTTCAAGAAGTCAACATTTCCCTTCTTTTCTGGGTGCTTTCTAGACTTTGGTAGCCATGACACAAGGAAATATCACTGAAGTGACTGAATTCTGTCTTCTTGGATTTGGTGCCAAACACAAGTTGCAGTATGTCCTCTTCATCGTGTTTCTAGTGATCTATATGATCTCCATGGTGGGTAATGTTGGAATGATCCTACTCGTCAAAACAGATTCCAGACTTCAAACACCCATGTACTTTTTCCTACAACATTGGCTTTTGTTGATATCTGTTACACTTCTGCTATCACTCCCAAGATGCTGAAAAATTTCACAGTAGAAAATAAATCAATATCTTTCGGGGGCTGTGTCATACAATTATTGGTTTATGCAACATTTGCAACCAGTGAATTTTACCTCTTGGCCGCTATGTCTGTAGACCGTTATGTAGCCATCTGTAACCCACTTCGCTACCCTATAGTCATGTCTCAAAGAATCTGCATCCAGGTGGTAGTTAGTTCATATGTCATGAGCTCAATAAATGCTTCTGTACACACAGGTTTTACATTTTCATTGTCCTTCTGCAAGTCCAATACCATCAATCACTTTTTCTGTGATGTTCCTCCAAATCTCACCCTTTCATGCTCCAACATTGACATTAACGTCATGCTACTTGTTGTCTTTGTGGGATTTAACTTGATGTTCACAGTGCTGATCGTCATCTTTTCCTACGTATATATCACGGTCGCCATCCTAAAGATGTCTTCTACAGCAGGGAGGAAAAAAGCCTTCTCCACGTGTGCATCCCACCTGACAGCAGTCACGATTTTCTATGGAACCCTGTCATATATGTACTTACAGCCTCATTCTAATAATTCCCAGGACAATATGAAAGTGGCCTCCATATTTTATGGCATTGTGATTCCCATGTTGAACCCCCTGATCTATAGTTTGCGAAATAAAGAGGTAAAAGAAGCTCTAAAAGTGACTGGGAGAAAATTCTTCTAGACTGCACCAAAATTGTCAAAATTCAGTGCAAGAAAGCATCCAACAGACATGTTGACCACTATTTAATATTTCTGAAATTAGGAGCACGTTCACATCTTAAACCAATGCTACATAGTTCATCGGATAAGTGTGTAGAATGAAGGAAGTATCCTAACATCTCATGGGACTAATTTCCCCTTTAATAAAGTTTGGAAAGCATATCCCATACTACCCATGAAGAAAAGCATTATTGAGATTATTTAATGTGCTAAGAAGTATGTATACACTTCACAGACTATTTACTTGTTTCATATACATTTCAAATATGTTGTTAAAGACTAGACAACCCCAATTTTATATGTAATCAACATTAAAATTGAAGTTCGTATTTTCCATTCATTTAAGCATGTTTCCTAGGTCATCTACAAAGAGCCTGTTTTTATGTTGTGTTCCAATTATTGCATAAACCTGAATGTAAAATAAACATACTTCTTTGAAAAGCACCTTATGACTCAGGCTGAATGTTATACCTACTATTACTGGGCTAGTTACATTCTCTAGCACTTGAAAACACTTATCTCTTATGTGATGTTGTGACTTCTTTTTGTCTTAGTTATCTTCTTTATTCTAAGTCCATCTCTTTCTTGCATAGCCAAGGAAATGCCTGGAAACATTTTCTATATCTCTTTCTAGTAGAGATAGAAAATCTCAACTGTAGATGGATCTAAAAACCTAACTCATTTATGAAAGTCATTCCAATCATTTTAGTCAAAACAAATAAACTATAAGAATTTGATGAGAATTTGAAGGGTGGCCAAGAGCGCCTTGAATCAGGAAAGTAAACTATTGATAAGAAAGTGTTAATATAGGCTACTGGAAATCCCCATATGAATCTAGAGATGCCATACTAGCTAGATGAAAAAGCAAGCCTCATACCAAAATAACAGAAGACAGTCTAATGAACTGCCCAGAAAATGTACAGTTAAGTAACAGCATAAGGAGATTTGGGCAGGAGATGAAGATATATTTTTCAAATATTATCTCCTACATTAGTTATAAGAGAAAAAATTAACCAGAAGTCAATGTAGAATGATTAGAATCTCCGGAACAAAGACTCTGTCTTTATAAAGGAAGAGATCTTCATAACAGGGCAGGGCCAAATATCTTCAAAGACCAGAACCAGGGACAGTTACTGGAGAGTCATTGGCAGTATAGACATAGGTTGTCCTAATGCCCTGGAGGTGAAAAATGGAGACTAACGTCCAGCGTGATGACTATAGTTAAAATATTGTACCATCCAGGTGAAATTTGCTAAAATCTAACGTATATTTTAAGCATTGTCACCACAAAAATAAAAAGAAAGAAAATGATAAATATGTGAGGTGATGGGTATGTTAATGAGCTTGATTGTGGTGATCATTTTGCAATATATACTGATATCAAAATATGAACTTGTACTCCTTAAATATATACAAATTTGGTCAATTTTCCCTAGGGGAAAAAGAAAGAAAAGCTATATAGTGGGAACTCTTAATGGTCAAATTGGAAATAGGGCACAAAAGGAAGAGTCACATAGTACTCTGCATTCAATACTGAGGTGAACTTAATTTCAGAAGGAAATAAGCTCTGTGACAAACAGAGAAATCCATGAGGCTTATGCAAAGAAGGGAATGCTTGTTCTCAGTTCTGACCCAAGAATGATTAATGATTGTTAGCATTTACCCAAGAAAGAAACTTTTTGTCTGACATTATATATAATAATGGTCTGATGTGGCACAGTCTTACCTCATTTCATAAATCATTGGCTATACTGTAGGTTGTTTGGGCTCAACTTAGACTGGGGAGAGCAGGAAAACATAGACCCAAATGTTGATTGAATCAAAATTTTGTGCAGCTGTTTGCGTATTTTCAATTTCAAACATTTACTCTGGATGTACTATAGAATCAGAAACTAATCACCAGGGAAATGCAAATTAAAATTACAGTAAGATATCATCTAATACAAGTTAGGATGTTATTGCCAAAAAGAAAAGATAAGTGGCAGGAAGTGAAAAATTATAACCCTGCTACATTGTTTGTAGAAATGTATAAATGATACAGCCACTTTGGAAAACAGTATGGAGAATCTTAATGAAATTTTTAAAAGAACTACCATGTGATGCAGCAATTCCACTTCTGGGTATTTATCCAAAGAAAATGAAAACACTAACTCATAAAGATATATAGACTCTCATGTTCACCACAGCATGGTTTACAACAGCCAAGATGTGGAAACAACCTAAGTGTCCAGCAATGCATGAATGGATAAAGGAAATGTGGTGTATAGGTACAATGGAATATTATTCAATCATAAAAAAGAATGAAATTTTGTCATTTGCAACAACATTCATGGACCTTGAGGGCATTACAATAAGTGAAATAGACAGAGCAAGACAAATGCCATATGATCTCACTTAAATGTGAAATCTGGAAACAAAACAAAAACATACAAAGCTCATAAATAAAGAGACCAGATTGGCAGTTGCTAGAGGTTTGGAATGGAGGGTGGGCAAAATAGGTGAAAGGGGTCAAAAAGTACAACCTTACTATTACAGAAAAAATAAGTCATGAGAAGGTAATGCACAGTATGGCAGCTGTAGTTAATAATACTGTATTGCATATTTGAAAGTTGGTAAGAGTGTAAATCTTAAAAGTTTTCACCACAAGAAAAAAAATTTTAATTATATATGGTGACAGATGTTAACTAGACTTATTATGGTGATCATTTAGCAATATATACAAATACTGAATCATTATGTTGTACACCTGGAATTAATATAAAGTTATATGTCAATTATACCTCAATAAAATAATCTATAACGTATTTTGGCCAACACAAAAAATATGACTGCAATAATATAATAACATTAATTGTATATATATTTCAATGCAGTTATAATTGAAATTCTAGACAAAATACATTGGAATTTAGGAATGCACTTTTAAGATGGAAGTGAAAATCAGTTACTAACTTGTCTTATTCATGACTAGGTTAAAGACATAAATTCAGACTTGCTGAGACATACAAATGTTACAGTGCACATGGAACAATTTCAAAGACAGACTATATGTTGAGAACAAAACAAGTCTCAAATTTACAAAGATTGAAATATCAAAGAGCTTTTCTGATCACAATGGTATGAAACTAGAAATCAACTGCAAGAGGAAAGCTGGAAAAGTCAGAAATACATGGAGATTAAACAACATGCTCCTGGACAATTGTTGAATCAATGAAAAAATAAAAGGAGACATTAAAAAATACCTGGAGACAAGTGAAAATTAGAACACAACATACCAAAACATATGGGATGCACCATAAGTGGTACTAAGAAGGAAGAATATAGCAATACAGATCTACTTCAAGAAACAAGAGAAACCTCAAAGAAAAAATCTATCACTACACCTAAAAGAACTAAAAAGAGAAAAAAAAAATGAAGCCCAAAGTGAGTAGAAGGAAGGAAATAATAAAAATCAAAGCAGAAATAATTGAAATATAGACTAAAAAGACAATAGAAAATATCAATGAAACTAACTGTCCTTTAAAAGATAAAATTGACAGACTCTTAGCTAGACTTACTAAGAAATAAAGAGAAGAGGTTCAAATAGATAAAATTAGAAATCAAAGAGGAGAAACTACAATGGAAACCACAGGTATGCAAAGGATTATAAGAGAATGCCATGAAAAACTATATGGCAACAAATTGGATAACCTAGAAGAAATGGATACATTCTTAGTATCAAATAACCTCCCAAAACTGAATCAAAAAGACATTGAGAATCTGAATAGACCTATCACAAGCAAAGATTGAAATGGTGGTCAAAAACTTCCCAAAAAACAAAGTCCAGGGCCAGACGAATTCTCTAGTGTAGTCAACCAGTGATTCAAAGATTTAATACCTATCCCTCCCAAGCTCTTCCAAAGATTGAAGAGGATGGGATGCTTCCTAAATCATTTTACAAAGTCAAAATTACCCTAATAGCAAAATCAGACAAGGGAAATATGAAAAAAGGAAAATTACAGGCCAGTATCACTGATGAATATAGATGCAGAAAGCTTGAAAGAAATATTAGTAAATTGGACACAGTACAATAGGAGGATCATACACCATTATCTGGTGGTATTTATTCGAAGGACACAGAGAAGTCTCAATATCTTTAAATCAATCAATGTGATACTCCACATAAATGAAATGAATAATAAGAATCACAAGATTATCTCAATAGATGCAGAGAAAGCATTTGACATGATTCAACATCCTTTTCTGGTTAAAAACTCTCAATAGATGAAAAATAAAGTAAAAAGCATTGAAAATAGAGCAGACCATAAGGAAGAGAGAATTAGTGAGCTCAAAGATGTAAATCTAGAAACGATTCAGTTTGAAGAGAGATAATTATGATTTTTAAAAAATGAAATTATATGAGAAATATCCAACTCAATTAGGAAAAGCAACATAAGGGTAATAGGTATCCCAGAAGGAGAAGAGAAGTAGAAAGGATCAGAGCGCTTAATCAAAGAAATAATACCTGAGAACTTCGCAAACTTGGGGACAAAATGATATACAAGTACATGAAGCTAATAGAACTCCTAATTATCTCAATGCAAAAATAATTTCTCCAAGACACATTATGTTAAAATTGTCAAAAGACAATGACAAAGAAAGAATATGAAGGGTATCCAGAGGAATGAAAACAAGTTACAGAGAACCCCCATCAGGCTGTCAGCATATTTCTTGCAGAAACCCTACAGGCCAGGAGAAATTAGAACAACATATTCAAAATATTGACAGACAAAAGCTGTCAGCCAAGAATACTCTATCCAACAAAGTTACCCTTCAGATAAAGGAGAAATAAAAGCTTTCCAAGAGAAACAAAAGATGAAGGAGTTCATCACCACTAGACATACCTTACTAGAAATGTTGAAAAGAGCTCTCCTGCCCAAAAAAACAAAGTCAAGGATTTATAAAACTTTGAGCTAGGTGATAAATAGACAGACAGAATCAAATAATTGCAAGTCTGTATCAGACTAGGTTAGTAAACACTTAAATATAACATAAAAGTTAACAGGAAAGAAAACATCAAAAATAACTATAACCACTATAGTTTGGTCACAAACTGACAACACAAACAAAGGATAATTTGTGACAATGAAAACATAGAAGAGGAAGAGGAAAAAGATGGAACCTGCATAGGCTTATGACAATATGGTGTTATGAGCAGAAAAAGGACTACCTCAACTATGAGATCTTTTATACAAATCTCATGGTAACCACAAAACCAAAAATCAGAGTTAAAAATCATAAATAAAGAGAAAACTGAATAAAACATCACAGAAACCCACTAAACTGAAATAGCAGGCAGAAACACAAAGAAAATGAAACACTGGAAATATAGAACAAGCAGAAAACAAAAGATAAAATGACAGTATTAACCCCTCATATATCAATAATCACTCTAAATGTAAATGGATTGAATTCACCAATCAAAAAACAATAGAGTGGCTGGATGAATTGAAAAACAAGACCCAACAATATGCTGCATCCAGGAAACACATCCCAGCTCTAAAGACAAACAAAGGCTCAGAGTGAAATGATAGGAGATGATTCTCCAAGCAAATAGCAAGCAAAAGTAAGCAGGTGTAGCTATGCTTATATCAGAAAAAACAGACCCCCAAGACAAAAAAGATAGCAAGAAACAAAGATGGTCATTATGAAGTAATAAAAGGGACATTCCACCAAGAAGACATAACGCTTGTGAATATATGTGCACCTAACACAGGAGAACCAAAATATATAAAATAACTTTTAATAGACCTAAAGGGAGAAGTTGAAAGCAACACAATACTAGTAGGGGACCTTAACATCCCACTTACATCAATAGATAGATCATCCAGACAAAAAGTCAACAAGGAAACAGTGATCTTAAATGAAACACTAGACCAGATGGACTTAAGATATATAGAGAACATTCCATCCAAAAACAATGGAATAAACATTCTTCTCAAGTGCACATGGATCATTCTCAAAGATAGACCATAAGTTGGGAAACAAAGCAAGCCTCAATAAAGTTAAGAAGATTGAAATTATATCAAGCATCTTTTCCGACCACAATGGTATGAAGTTAGAAATAACTACAAGAAAAAAGCTGAGAAAGTTACAAAGATATGGAGACTAAACAACATACTACTGAACAGCTATTGGATCAATGAAGAAATCAAGGCAGAAATCAAAAAATACCTGGAGACAAATAAAAATGAAAACACAACATACAAAAACTTGTTGGATGCAACAAAAGCAATGCTAAGAGGGAAGATACATAGTAATACAGACCTACCCCAAGAAACAAAAAAAATCTCAAACAAATAATCAAACACTATATGTAAAAGAATATGAGAAAGAAGAACAAACAAATCCCCAAGTCAGTAGAAGGAGAGAATTAATAAAAATCAGAACAGAAGTAAATGAAATAGAGATTAAAAAGACAATACAAAAGATCAATGAAACTAAGAGCTGCTTCTATGGAAAGAGAAACAAAATAGTCAAACCCATGGCTAGATTCACTAAGGAAAAAGAAAGAAGGCACCAAAAAATAAAATCAGAAATGAAAGAGGAGAAATTATAATGGATACATCAGAAATATAAAGGATTGTAAGAGAATACTATGAAAAACTATATGTCAATAAATTAGATAACCCAGAAGAAATGGATAAATTCTTAGAATCATACAACCTCCCGAAACTGGATCAAGAAGAATTACAGAATCTGAATAGACCTATCACAAGAGGAGAGATTGAAACATTAATCAAAAACCTCCCAAAAAACAAAACTCCAGACTCAGACAGCTTCTCTGGTGAATTCAACCAAGCATTTAAAGAAGATTTAATACCTGTTCTTCTCAAACTGTTCCAAAAAATTGAAGAGGATAGGATGCTTCCTAACTCATTTTACAAGGTGGACATCACCCTGATACCAGATCAAGAAAAGGGCAACGTGGAAAAGGAAAATACAAGCCAGTATCGCTCATGAATATAGATGCAGAAATCCTCAACAAAATATTAACAAATCAATACAATAGTACATTTAATGGCTCATACACAGTGATCAAGTGGGATTTATTCCAGGGACACAAGGATGGTCAAATATCTACAAATCATCAGTGTGATACACCACATTAACACAACAAAGAATAATAAGATCAACAGCCATTTGTGGTAAAAACTCTTAATAAAATGGGCATAGAAGGAAAGTAACTGAAATAATAAAGGCAATTTAAGACAAATCCACAGCCAACATCATAGTCAATGATGAAAAACTGAAAGCTATTCCTCTAAGAACAGGAAGAAGAGAACCATGCCCACTCTTACCACTCTTCTTCATCCTAGTCCTGGATGTGCTAGCCAGAGTAGTTAGGCAAGAAAAAGAAATAAAAGGTAACCAAATTGGAAAGGAAAAAGTAAAACTGTCACAAAAAATACCAAAAAAATTTCTGGATGACGTGATACTATATACAGAAAACGCTAAAGAATCCACCAAAAAAACTACTTACAATTAACAAATACACTAAATTTTCAGGGTATAAAATCAACATAAAAAAAACGGTTACATTTCTATACACTAACAACAAAGTAGCAGAAAGAGATATCAGTAATACAATCCCAGTAGCAATTGCAATACAAAGAAAAAAAAATACCTAGGAATAAATTTACTCAAGGAGGTAAAAGGCCAGTATGCTGAAAACTGTAAGACATAATTGAAAGAAATTGAAGGAGATATAAAGAAATTCCGTGCTGATGGATTGGAAAAATTAACATAGTTAAAATGATCATGTTACCTAAAGGAATCTACAGATTCAATGCAATCCCCATCAGAATCTCAATGATATTTTTCACAGAAACAGAACAGATAATCCTAAAATTTACATGGAAGAACAAAAGACCTTGAATAGCCAAAGCAATCCCGAGAAAAAAAGAACAAAGCTGGAGGTATCACACTCCCTGATTTCAAAATACACTACAAAGTTATAGTAATCAAAACAGCATAGTACTGGTAGACAAACAGACACACAGAAAGATGTAATAGAAATGAGAACCCAGAAATAAACCCCCATATCTTTGAATAGCTAGTTTTTGTCAAGGAGCTAAGAACATACAATGGAGAAAGAAAAGTCTCTTCAATAAGTGGTGTAGAGAAAACTGGACAACCATATGCGAAAGAATGAAAGTAGACCATTATCTTACACCACACACAAAAATTAACTCAAATGTATTAAAGTCTTGAATGTTAAGACCTGAAACCATAAGACTCCTGGCATAAAACTTAGGCAGCACACTATTTGGCGTCAGTTTAATAGTATTGTTTTGAATATCATGTCTCCACTGGCAAGGGAAACAATAGAAAAAACAAACAAATGGGACTACATCAAACAAAAAAGCTTCTGCACAGCAGAGGAAACCACCAACAAAACACAACAACAATCTTTCAATTTGGAGAAGATATTTGCAAATCATATATCTGGTAAGAAGTTAACATCAAAAATGTATAAATAGATCATATATCTCAAAACAAAGAATAATGTGACCAAAAAATGAACAGAGAATAAGAACAGACATTTTTCCAAAGAACACATACAGAGGGCCAACAGTCATACGAAAAGATGTTCAGCATCACTAGTTATTAGGGAAACACAAATCAAAATTACAATGAGATATCACTTCATGCCCATCAGAATGTCTATTACTAAAAAGATAAGAAATAATAAGTGTTGGAGAGAATGTGGAGAAAAAGGCACCCGCATGCACTGCTGGTGGCAGTGTAAGTTGGTACAGCCACTTTGGAAAACATTATGGAGATTCCTCAAAAAATTAAAATTAGAACTACCATATGATACAGCTATTCCACTTCTGTGCATTTCTCCAAACAACACGAAAATGCTAATTCAAAAAGATATATGTGCCCCTATGTTTATGGCAACATTATTCACAACAGGCAAGACTTGGAAGCAACCTAACTGCCTATCAAGGGATGAATAGATAGAGAAGATGTGGTATATATATACAATGGAATTCTACTCAGTCATAAAAACAATGAAATCATGGCATTTGCTACAACATGGATGGACCTTGAATGTATTATGCTACGTGCAATAAGTATGATGCAGAAAGACAATTACCATATGACTTCAATCAAGCAAACACATAGATGCATAGAACAGATTGGTCGTTATCTGTGGGGCAGGGGTGGTGTGAGATGAAAAGTGTAAAGGTGCACATCTGTGCAGTGACAGAAGGCAACCAGACTTTTGGTTGTGAACACATTGTAGTCTATAGAGAGGGCAAAATGTAATGATGGACACCTGAAATTTATATAATGTTATAAACCAATGTGATCTCAATGAAAAAATACACATTACATATATAAGGTTAATGACAGCAATAATGTAACAGTAGATTGTAAAAAAATTAAGTAAATAAAAACTAGACCTTAAATGTAATTAAAAAATGCTGAATTTTTTAATACCTTTAGAGTGAAGAGGCCTTTATAAATATGAACCATAATACAAAATAAATTTGCTGTATAAAAATCAAAGTTTTTGAATGGCAAAGTACACAATTAGCAATGTAAAATAACTAATATTGAGAAATAAATATTTGCAAATTTATAAGGAAAGATTCTTAACTCAAAATATCAGCATAAAAGCAAACAAATTACTTTTTAAGAGGGGAACATGTAAACAGATAATTCACAGAAAAAGAAATACTAATGGTTGTTGGACATATGAAATCATGCTCATTCTGGTTTGCAGGAGAAAACAGCAAGTAAAACTAAAATATACTGTTTTTCATCTATCATAATGACAAAGTTCAACAAAAATTTCTTGGCACTGTGTTAGAGAGGATTTGCAGAAATAGTCACTTTACATTTACTAGAAGTGATTTAAATTGACAGAGCCTTACTCTGAAGGACAGTTGTGCAATATCTGTCAAAATTTACAGTGTTGATCATCTTTGACTTGGAGATTTGTCTCGTAAGTATCTTTTAATGATGGAATATATTTACACTTAGGACACTAATATTTATGGTAACTGTTTATAAGAGTAAAAGATTGGAAACCATCAAAATATCTACCAATAGAGAGGAGAATTTCATTAAACACAGTAAACAATGCAGCTGTTCAATAAAATGTGACACAACTATTAAAAAGGGTGAGACTTCTTTGTACTGATGTAGACAGATCTCTTTGTACTGATGTAGAGAGATCACCTAGAATTATTAAGTGAAATGCAAGCTGCAGAAAAATGTCAATACTACACTTCCAGATGCATGGGTGAGGAAGGAAGAATGTAACTATTAGTATGCTTGCAAATGCAATGCAAGGCTTATATCTGAAAGAAGACAGAAGCTTATAACAGTGGTGATCTCCAGGGAGGGAAACTAGAGATTGAGAATCAAGTAAAGAGAAGGACTTGGGTTTTACTCTATGCTCTTACATACCCCTTAACTTTTAATCATGCAGATGCTTTGTTATACACACACAGACATACACACACAATGGAAAGCAAGGAGACAGGAAGGAAGGGAGGCAGGAAAGAAGGAAACAAGGAAGAAGGTGAGGGAATGAACATAATTTGTCAATAGCAGGGCATTTCTCAAAACTGAAAACAGGTAGTCCATAAAGGCAGCAACACACAAATAAATTTGATCCCCTCTGGAAATCTGAACTTTTCTTCAGCAGAGAATAACTAATTCATGTTGTTTTTTCCAATTCCTTCTCAGCCCCAACCTCAAATTCTCAAGTGAGCAAGTATTGATCCCTCAGGCCCCAGCTATAACATCCTCAGTTAGAAGGATCCGTGCAGAGAAACTTTGGAGGATAATTAGCCAGTTGTGGAAAGAGAATCTGAGGCAACATTCATGTAAGTAAAACAAAGCAAATCCCATTTTTCAACATGAGCTATGTATCATCGCAGTGTGCAGGAAGTGACAGAGTGAAAAGGTCAGAAACACACTTCCACCATCCTTTGCCTCAAGATCAGGAGAAATCCATTCATCACTGGTAATGTAATGGAAATGGAGTCAGGGAACTCAGTTGAGCTAAGCAGTTCCTGGGAAACGATAGGAATGAACAAAGAGTTGAATGAATCAGTACATCAATCAACCAATTACTATTACATGTCCTTAGTGTATTATTTGCCTGTATTATTATGGCCATTTGATGAGCATTGATTCAACACCTGGCCTTGTTCTGGCAAGATTACATAAATTTGCTCACTTGAACTTCACACGACTGCAAAGCAGGTTTTACTTTTTCCTCTTCTTCATTTTGTTTAACTTCTTATTTTGAAATAATTATATATTCACAGAAAGTTGCAAAAATGCTACAGACAGATCCGATGTATCTTTCACACAATTTTCCTTCAATGGTTAGATCTTACATAATTATACTATTGCATCAATCTAGGATTTTGATAATGGTGTGCACGACAATGTGTGTATGTAGTTCTACATCATTTTATCACAGGTGTAGATTCATGTAACCACCACTACAATCAAGATTCAAACCTACGCTACCAGAGATGTCAGATTCCATGCAGGCCTCCCTGGTGCTACTCCTTATAGTCACACCACTCCCCTCCCCCTACCCCCCTGACCCCTGGAAATCACTAATCTCTTCTTATCTCTATAATTTTGTCACGTGGAGAATGTTGAATGAAAGGAAAAATACGCTATGTGACCTTTTGAGATTTTCTCCTCTTTGCTCAGCATAATGCCCTTGAGATCCACCTAAGTTGTGTGTATCAATAGTCTGTTCCTCTATGTTGCTGAGTAATATTCCAGATTATGAATGTACTACCGTTTGTTTAACCATCGTGCATTGGATGATATTTTGGTTGTGCATAGATTTTGGCTATTACAAATGAAGCTGGATATCCAATTACTCTGCCACTATTTATTGGAAAAACTGTCCTTTTATTAAATTGCTTTTGCATATTTATCAAAAGTTAGCTGGCTATACCTGTGTGTTCTCTATTCTGATCCATCTTTGTGTGTATCTCTCTGCAAATTTTAAAGAGTTGATTACTGTAACTATATAAAAAATCTTCATTTCAGGTGAAGTGAACCACCCCACTTTACTTATTTTTAAGAATCATTTTAGCTATTCTAACCATTTAACTATTCTAATTTTAGAATAATCTTGCCCATATCTGAAAAGTCTTGCAGGAAATTTGATAAGGATTATGTTAAATCTGTATGTCAACTTAAGGAGTAGTTTAATTTGAGTTCCCATGTGTCTATTGCTAATATAGAAATACAATTAGTTTTTAAATGATCATCTTGTATATCACAACTTTACTAAATGCACTTACTAGTCTA
Source organism: Equus quagga (assembly GCF_021613505.1). Taxonomy (NCBI): domain Eukaryota; kingdom Metazoa; phylum Chordata; class Mammalia; order Perissodactyla; family Equidae; genus Equus; species Equus quagga. The sequence goes on along the minus strand of NW_025792290.1, from coordinate 49,026 downwards.
GAAGATTTTGGTAGATTCCTTGGAATCTTTTACATAGCCATCATGTCATCTGCAGAACAGACAGTTTTATTTCTTCCTCTGACATGTATGGCTTTTATTCCTTTTCTTCCTTTCTTCTACTGGCTACAACTTCCAGAGCTATGCTGAATAGAATTGGTGAGGATGAATATCTTTGCCTTGTAACCGAGTTTAGGGGGCAAACATTCAGTCTTTGACCACTAAGTATGATGTTAGCTGTAGGTTATTTGTAGATGTTTTTCATCAAGTTGAGGATGTTCCCTCTTATTCCTAGTTTTCTGAGATTTTTTAAAAAGTACTAGAGGTGTTGAATTTGCTCAAATGTCTTTTCTTCATCATTTTAAAAGATATTGTGTTTTTTCTTCTTTAGATTGTAAATATAGCAGATTACATTGATTGATTTCAAATACTGAACCAGCCTTTCATCCATAAAATAAACACCACTTGGTCATAGTGTGTAACTTTATATATATACACACTTATATATATGTTATACAAAGATATACATTAAAAACTCTATAGATAAATCAAAATGGAATTCTAAAAAGGTTCAAGTGACCCACAGAAAGGCAAGGAATATAAAACCCAGAAACAGAAAAGACAGAAAACAATAATAAAATAGCAAACTTAAGCCTTAGCATATCAATGACTATGTAAAATGTAAACGGTCTTTTTCAGTGTTAAAATGATAAAATTCATGAATTCTCACTTTTAAAATGAAAGTGAAGTTGCAAAACTTTATAAGTTTAAAAAGTGAGGTTCTCTCGCTTCTATACCATACCTATGGATAACTTAAATGTTTGGTTACTCAAGTAAGAGTTATTTCTTAAGAGTGTGGTGTATATCCAACCTGAACTTTATCCACGAATAAATAAAGAGAATGGAAGCAAGAGAGAGTGAGAGTGAGAGAAAGAGTTTGATTTTTAAAACAGCTCACACACTACCTATCCTTCTACAACTTACTTTTGTCCTTTTTTTTTTTTTTTTTAAAGATTGGCACCTAGGCTAACAACTGTTGCCAATCTTCCTTTTTTTTCTTTTTAAGGATTGGCACCTGAGCTAACAACTGTTGCCAATCTTTTTTTTTTTCTGCTTTATTTCCCAAACCCCCCTGATACATAGTTGTATAACTTAGTTGCAGGTCCTTCTAGTTGTGGGATGTGGGACGCCACCTCAATGTGGCCTGACGAGCGGTGCCATGTCTGCGCCCAGGATCCGAACCCTGGGCCGCCTCAGCGCAGCGTGTGAACTTAACCACTCGGCCACAGAGCCGGCCCCTCTTTTGTCCTTTGATAAGATGAAATGGACAGCTTTTTGTAAGAGTGCATATTTTCCTCATCCATTTTTGACTGTGTATTGATGCATAATATGAATCTACTGTGATCTATTTAACCCTATTTCCATACTTTTGCTATTACAAATAGTGTTTCAAGGGACATCATTAACTTCTAAGTAAGTTCTGTGATCCCCATTTTACAGAGGAAAGAACTAAGGCTGGAAGACGTTATATTGTTTATCTCTTTTAACTTGTGGGACAAGAATTCAAACCCAAGTCTGCTGGTTTCCTTTCCACTGCCCAGTGCTGAATATGCAGGAGACTTCAGAAGCACTGAAACTCGGTAGGGGTGAAGTGCATTCAAAATACTCCGGTCGTTGGCAGTTTTCTTCATAACATTCTGTGGATTAGCAAATACCTTCATCTTAGATGAAACAAAGAATTTCGTACTGAGCCAACACATCTTTAACGTACAGATTTTGTTTGTGGAGGTAGGTAGTGGAGCTTGTCCTGGTTTCCTTAGCTCTTCAAGAGTCCCCATGTCATATAATTATGACATATTATTGAATCAGAATGATTACAGTCAAATTGATGGGGTAAATGCAATTATAATTACCCCATTAAGATTCTAAATTAAGTGGAACCCTGATCTATTCTAGCTTCCTCTGATAAGTGCTCATACTCAATGGATGAATGCCTCCTTGAATGGGCTGCATTTCAGTTGTTTTACAGCAACATAACCTGAGGAAGGAACTTGCACTAACTTAACTCTCCTCTGACCTCACTAAATGTTGAATTGAAGAGAATTGTTTCTTGTTCTGCTACTACAAAGTTATCCCACTGTCTTTATTTCTCAAAATATTTAAAGAACCAGAGAAGCCCATATAACAACAGGCTCAGTCAGCTACACTCCTACCACTAAAGGCAGGTTCTTACTGACCATCTCATCTATATGGGTATATAGCTCTGCTTAGAGTTATTGACGTCAGAGTGCTGGGACCCTCTAATGATATACTAGGGATAAGGATTTTCGCATTATGATTAACTTCTTTTATTACATAGTATTTTATATGTGTAAATTCATAAAATTATATGAAGAAGACTACAACCACAACATATTAGCCATGATACAATTCAAAATACAAATAATAGCCAATATTTTTAGACCTCTTATGGATTCTTCAATTATCCTCCATAAAAGTAACAATTAGCCTAAAATGTATATTTATAAATCTCGTGTGTGTGTGTGTGTGTGTGTGTGTGTGTGTGTGTGTGTTTGGGGGGGGAGGTGGTTTGTGAGTTTCAAAAATATTCATTCTCCATTTGTAGTTTCTGCTGTTTTCAAATGGCCTTTCTCTCTTTCTCTGTTCTTCAGTTAACTGTTAACTGAGCCATGTTTGTTCATATTGATGAATACAGGAGGCTTTGATATCTTAAGTGAGCTACTAATGATGTGTTTCTCTGTAATTTGCTTCTTAGAGGCTCTTAACCAGTACTCATTCTTTCAATACACCCATCAGCCCTCTTCCAGTGTATCTGTTGATATCAATTCCTGTCCCTTTTGAGCATTCTGCAGTATAGATCAAGTTGATTCTCAACTCTCTCCTTTTCTGGCTCAGGATTTGGTCTTCTTGGGTCTGATGAATTACTTATCACTCATCAATACACTTTCCAGGTTGAAAACTTTTACTGTTTGTATATCTTCTTATGTTTAGCCCTTTAAAAAATTCCTTATTGTGGTGTGTGACTGCAATGGCATTGCTAAAAATAAGACTACTGATATAATAAATAAATCCCAAAATCTCATAAACTTATAGCAATAGAAGTTCTCAATCACATAAAATCCAGTGTAGGAAAGAGGGATCATTTGCACACAGACATTGGAGAATACAGCCTGAAAGAGGTAACAATAAGGAACACAGGTAGGTTTGCCGGAATTAGCAAATAAAAATGCAAGTCTCAGTTAAATTTGAACTGCAATAAACAGAAAGCTATTTTGGTATAAATATTTCCCATGCAATATTTGTCACTCTTCTACTAAAAAAAGTCCACTATATATCTAAAATTCAAATTAACTGGGTGTCCTATATTTTATCTGTCAACCCTAACACATCGCTTCCAAAGTTTCCTTGAATGTCAATATCCAGCCAAGAGATGAGAAGATTAGGGAGTGGAAAGTCATATGGCTCCAGTTTTAGGGGAGCAAGGAGCAACTGGTTCACTGCTAGAAGCAGCATTCATTACTTTTGTTCACGTTCCATGGGCAGAACATGGTATCATAGCCGCACATGAGAAAGTTTGGTTACCCAAAAGAAAAGATGCTGTGTCCAGAAGAAAAGACAAGTGTATTGATGAGCAACAAGTCAATTTCCACTGTATGAAGGGTCCATGATACTTTACTCCACCATGAGCAGTGCTCACCACTGTGGAATGGTATTTAAAAGTAAAGGAATTGGAATTAGGGAGTTTGAGGACTTAACAGTATATGAAAAATCATGGATGAAGACATCTCAGCTGTCTTCCTAGCAGGGTAATTTCTCTAACTAGTTCTACTAAATTCAGAAATTTGAACCACGATTAAAATGATATAAAATGATAAATGGCTGAGAAAAACTATAGATTGTTTAATACGTACAAAATCATAATGACATACTGCTTTTTTTTTTTTTTTTGAGGAAGATTAGCTAACATCTGCTGCCAATCCTGTTTTTTCGCTGAGGAAGACTGGCCCTGAGCTAACATCCATGCCCATCTTCCTCTACTTTCTATGTGGGATGCCTGCCACAGCATGGCTTGTCAAGCAGTGCTAGGCCTGCACCCGGATCCAGATGGGTAAACACCAGGCCACCAAAGCAGAACGTGCAAACTACCACTGCACCACTGGGCCAGCCCCTTGACATACTTATGTCATACATACATACATATGTCATATTTGACATAAGCAAATATGAATACCTGTTTAATATAGTGGAAATATGTTTTAATCTATGTTTCTTAGAATCACCCATATTAGAAGTCTATCTTCTTCTACGAATCCTTCTTTATTTTTAAAATGAATCCATGGCTCACATATCCCTGTTTATGTGGCAGTTTCTTATCAAGAAAATAGAAGGAATATTTAGAAAGCTATAAACTCTTTGTGAGTGTTTGCCATGAAAATCCAATTCAAATACAGTGACATGAACTGTAAGAGCCTTTCTCCCCTCAATAAGTCACCAATATTTCCCTTCTTTTCTTGGTCCTATTTTTGGTCCTTTCTAGACTTGGTAGCCATGACACAAGGAAATAGTACTGAAGTGATTGAATCCTTTATTCTGGGATTCAGCGGCCAACAGTTCTTGCGGTATGTCCTCTTCATTGTATTTCTAGTCATCTATGTGACCTCCATGGTGGGCAATATTGGAATGATCCTGCTCATCAAGAGAGATCCAGACTTCAAACACCCATATACTTTTTCCTACATTTGGCTTTTGTTGATATCTGTTACACTTCTGCTATCACTCCCAAGATGCTGAAAAATTTGGCAGTAGTAAATAAATCAATGCCATTTTGAGACTGTGTCATACAGTTGTTTTTTGGAACATTTGCGACCAGTGACTGTTACCTCCTGGATGCTATGGCAATGGAGTGGTATGTAGCCATCTGTAACCCACTTCACTATCCCATAGTGATGTCTTGAAAAACATGCATCCAGTTGGTAGCTTGTTCATATGTCATAGGCTCAATAAATGCTTCCATACACAGATTTTACATTTTCACTATCTGTTTGCAAATCCAATACCATCAATCACTTTTTCTGTGATGTTCTTCCAATTCTCACCCTTTCATGCTCCAACACTGACATCAACATCATGCTACTTTCTGTCTTTGTGGGATTTAATTAGATGATCACTTTGTTGGTTGCCATCTTTTCCTACATATATATTACAGTCGCCATCCTAAAGATGTCTCTTACCGCAGGAAGGAAAAAAGCCTTCTCCACATGTGCCTCCAACCTTACAGCAGTCACCATTTTCTGTGGAAAGCTATCATACATGTACTTACAGCCTTATTCTATTAATTCCTATGAGAATATGAATGTAGCCTCCACATTTTATGGCATTGTGATTCCCGTGTTGAATCCCCTGATTTATAGTTTGAGAAATAAGGAGATAAGTTCCAAAATTGATGGGTAAAAAGTTCTTCTGGATTGGACTGAAATTGTTAAAATTCAGCACATGAAAGCATCCAATAGAGATACTTGACCATTATTTAATGTTTCTGAATTAGGAACACGTTCATATCTTAAACCACTGCTACCTGTTTCAGTGGACAAGTTCTTAGAATGCAGGAATACAATAACATCTCATGACATTAATTTTACCTTGAATATAGTTTGACAAACATATCTCATACTATCCATGAAGAAGTGCTTTATTGAAATTATTTAAAATATTAAGATGTATAGACTTTACAGAGTATTTAGTTCTATCAAGTATATTTCAAATATGTTCTTAAAGAGTATACAAACCCAAGTTTGTATATAATCAACATTAAAATTGAAGTTCATTACTATCCATCCATTTAAACAGATTCCCTAAATCATCTACAAGGAGGCTCTTTACATATTCTCTTCCAATTATTACACAAACCTAAATAAAAAGCAACTTATGACTCAGGCTATACTTTCTACCTAATATTCTCATATTAGTTACATTCTCTAGTACATCTTATGTGATGTTATGAAATCTTTTTGTCATTAGTTACCCTCTTTAATCTGAGTCCATCTTTTTCTTGCATAAGGTAAGGAAACTCCTAGAAATATTTTCTATCTCTCTCTCCGGTAGAGATAGAAAATCTAGAATATAGACACACTTAAAAACCTAAAGAATGGTCATTCATTTATGAAAGGCATACAAATCCTTTTAGTCCAGAAAAATAACTTTAAACTATTGGAATTCAATGAGAATTTGAAGAAAGACCAAGAGCCGTTTGAATTAGGAAGATAAACTGTTGACAAAAAAGTGTTAGTAGATCCATTGAAGGTAGTTAGTAGGAAGATTGATGAAAACCTCCATAGGAATCTAGAGATGCCATACTTCCTAGATGAAAGAGCAAGTTTCCTACCAAGATAACAGCAGCCTAATGTACTTCCCAGAAAATATACTGTTAAGTAACAGCACAAAGAGATTGGGGTAAGAGAATAAGATATATTTTTCAAAGACGATATCCTGCATAAATTCTAAGAGAAGAGAATAATTAACCTGAAGTCAATGGAGGATGACCAGAATCTCCCCAGTAAAAACTCTGTATTTATAAAGGAAGAGATCCTCTATACAGAGCAGGTCCAGGTATCTTCAAAGACCAAGACTAGAGACAGTTTCTGGAGAGTCATTGGCAAAGTAAACAGTATGTCCTGAGACCCTGGAGGGGACAGTTGTAGACTAATGTACAGCATGGCACATGTTGTTAAAATACTGTATTGTATACCTGAAAATTGCTAAATTTCAAGTAGATTTTAAGCATTGCCACCACACACACACACAAAAGAAAATGATAACTATGTAAGGTGATGGGTATGCTAAAGAGCTTGATTGTGATGATAATTTTACAATGTGTATCTATTTCAAAATATCAAGTTTACACCTTTAATACATGCAAATTTGGTCAATTGTACCTCCATAAACATAGAGGGAAAGAGATGATAAAAAAAGAAAAACTTAGTACATGTTGGGAAGTCTAAGTGACCAAATAGGAAATAAGGCACAAAAAGGAGAGTCACGCAGCACTCTATTTTCAATACTGGGGTGAAAAAAACTGCAAAAGTAAACAAGCTCTGTGACAAATAGACAACAGCAGTGAAACCCTCAAGGCTTACATGGAAGAAAGAGTTGTTTTGGGTTATGGCCTGGGGATGATTAGTGATTGTTAGCGCTTATCCAAGAGAGAACCTCCTTTCTGACATTATGTAGAGTAGTGATGGTCTGACGTGGCATAACCATACATTATTTCATAAATCATCTGCTACACTTTGGATATTTAGGCTCAGCCTAGACTGAAGATAACAGAAAATACAGACCCCAATCTTGACTGAATTGGTATTTTCTGCAACCATTTATTTATTTGAAATTTCAAACATTTACTGAAGGCCTAGTATAAAATCACTGGGCACCCATAACTGAATTAGATACTATCTCTACTAACAGATTTAGGAAGCACCTGAGTCACTCAAAAAAGTTTTTTAAAAAGATCCTGTTTCCCAAGGAAATGGAGGGATAGAAATGTAGCACTCATTCACAGCCTAGAATAGCACCCCAGAAGCCTGAGAGAACCAACTGGAAGGTAGCTAGAGGCCAAGATAAGACGAATACTAAGCAAATATCCATGAAGCAGAAGTTCAAAGCTCAACAGTTAAGCAGAAGCCCTCTTAAAAAGTTAAAGTGCTTAAGAATAAAAATGAATGAGCTACTGATACACACAACTTGGAAGACTCACCAGAGAATTATACTGAGTTAAAAAAAGCCTGTCCCAAAGGTTATATACTGTATGGTTCCATTTACATAAGAGATCAGTGATTGCCTGGGGTTAGGGTTGCAGTGAGGTACGGGTCGGGGAGGAGGAGAGAAAGGATGGGATAGGGGTGGTTATAAAAGAACAATATAAGGGATCCTTTTGGTTTGGGAACTGTTCATTATCCTGACTGTGGTGGTGAGTACAGGAACCTTCAGAGGTGATAAAATTTTATAGAACTTAATACAAAAACACACAGCAATGAGTAGAATTGGGGAAATCTGAATAAGATCAGTGGATTGCATCAGTGTTGATATCCTGGTTGTGATATTATGCTAACATCTTGCAAACTGTTTCGTTGGCTGTATATCCATTTTTTATTGCTGCTGTAACAAATTACTGCAAACGTACTGGCTTAAAGCAATGCAAATTTATTATCTTACAGTTCTGTAAGATAGCAGTCTAAAATGGGTCTCTAGCAGAGCTGTGTTCTTTTTGGAGGTGTCTAGAGGAGAACCTATTATTTCCTTGATTCTTTCAGCTTCTAGAAGATACCTGTATTCCTTAGTTTATAACCTACTTTCTCTCCATCTTCAATGCCAGCATCCCAGCATCTTCAAATCTCTCTCTGACTCTCACTCTTTCACCTCCCTCTTCCAATTTTAGGGACTCTTGGAAAATCCAGGATACTCTCTCCATCACAAGGTCAGCTGATTAGCAACCTTGATTCCTCATGCAACCTTACTTATTCTTTGTCATGTAACCTAACATATTCACAGATTCCACAGATTCGGATATGGACGTCTTTGGGAAACTGTTACTCTGTCTCTCACAGGAGGAATCCAAGCAAAGTGCAGAAGTGACTTCATTGCATTCTTTCTTACAACTGCACATGAGTCTATAATCATCTCAATATAAGTTCTATTTAAAATACACTTTGTGAAAATGTTAATCTATGTTGTTGTTAATTTCATTTTTGCTGTGCTGATCATTATCTTCTCATACACATGTATCTTCCATTCCTGGACTTGTCCTCTATGTAGGGCAAGAAAAAGGCCTTCTCCCACAGATGTCTTCTTCCTGACAGCTCTCACCAGTGTCTCTGGAGCCCTCTCTTACATGTGCTTACAGCCTGGATCTATCAAGTCTCAATAGCAGGAAAAAGCAGCATCCCTATTTTGTGGCATTATATTTTTCATGCTAAACCTCCTTATCTTGTGCTTATGAAAAAGAAGTTCTACAGTCACTAAGGATTAAGTCCTTCTTGATTGGACATAAATTACTAACAAACAGGGCCAGAAGTATTGAAGTGGTGAGTGCTTTCCTGATTTTGCTGGTATCACATTGGCCATAGCAAGTCACATAGCCAACCGGGATACAAAGAGTTGGAGTAATTGACTCCACCACTTAATGGAAGGATCTGCAAAATCACCTTGCATTGATGTAGATGCATGGAAGGGATAATTTGTGGCCATTTTTACAACCACTACACCATGTGCCTACCAAGAGTAAATTGTGTTTTAGCTCACAGCCTGATCACAATATGATTGATGTTTCCATAGGTTTATGTAGGAGAAACATTCAAATTTAATCTCTGATAAGACTATGATAATTTGTATTTGGCTCATTATTGTATCCCAAGCATCTATTAATTGTCTGAAATATATTAAATTAAGCTCACTAATTATATAAGTAAGCTGACAAAGTGCTTACTGAACAGAGAATGCAGAGAGAAAATTTGATTGTAGTTATTACAATGAGAAAAAATAGTAGCTACAGCTGGGTATAGCTAACTGTTCTTGTAACAGACCATGTTTTATGAGGAGTTTTTGTGTCCATCAATTGTCTCTGAAACATTATGATAGAGGCTCAATTCTTCAACAAAAATTTGAAGTCAAGGATTAGCAAAGATGGCTAACTTTATAGGAAATATTCATCTACACCAAGATGGAGGAAAATATGGCATCAGACCCAAAAGTTTTGGACAAGAATGACATGGAGAAGAGAATACCTTCAGAAACTGAAAGAAAGAATCTATCTATTCCCCATTCCTTATGTGTATTCAACTCGGTACGGCAAAATATAGTTGGCTATCTATAACTGTCCATTCTCCAATGTTAGCATGAAGGTGATGCAACCAGATAAAAAGGTACTTTACTTCCCAGCTTCCATTGTAGCTGGGGTATTACGTCTTAGTTTACATTCCTCAGATATGGCCTTGGGTAAATGTAGTGTATGTGGGAGTGTAATGAAGAATTAACCTTACCTAAATAAAAGTCTGACCTTTGCCCTCTACTAATGGGAGGCGATCTCAAAGGCCTTGGAATGTCCTCCCTGATAGGAGTGTTTGATTGCCTGGAGGCTTTGGCAGTGCACAGTCTAGAAGTGTGACTTATGATGGGGCTTTGGACATGTTGTGTCTGTTCCAACCTCCTGAGGAATTGGAGACTAAAGGTATTACCTGAACATCCAGGAGGGGTTGGGCACTAAAGCTCCGCCATATAAACAGTATGTCACAGAGTCCACATGCAAACTGTCAGCCCCCAAGGCTCAGTGGAGCTTCCCTGGCTGGCCATACTCCATGCAAATTGGCACATGTTGACACCAGGAGAGTAATGCATCCCTGAGGATGATGGAACCTTCATGTATAGAAACCTTACAGACTTTGTTCTATGTAGTTCTTCCTAATTAATTAGAATTAATGAGTTCTAATTTGTATCCTTTTGGTATAATAAAACTGTAATTGTATGTATAGTATTTTCCTGATCTCTTAGTCAGTTTAGGCTCTATTACAAATTACCATAGACTGAGTGTCTTATAAACAAAGAGGTTAAAAGTCTGAGATCAGGGTGCCAGCATGATCAGATTCTGGTGAGAACACTTCTGGGTCGCAGACTGCTGACCTCTCATTGTGTCCTCACATGGTGAAAAAAGAGTTCTCTGGTATCTCTTTTAAGGATATGAGTACTATTCATACGGGCTGCACCCTCTTGATTTAATTACTTCCCAAAGGCCTAACCTCCTAATACCATCAAATCAAGGATTTAGGATTTCAATATATGAATTTGGGGGGCGAGGGGGACACAAACATTCAGTCTATATCATTGAGTCATTCTAGTGAAATGTAAGATCTGAGGGTGATTATGGAGATCCCTGAATTTATAACCAGCTACAAAAGAGGGTATCTCTGAGGACCGCTGAAATTTTGACTGGTGTCTGAAGTGATATCAGTCCTCTGGGGACTGTTCCTTCAGACTGTGCAGTTTGCTAAACTTTTTTGAGAGAGGTAATCCTAAGCAACAGTGAGAGGGAGCAGGAAGAATGAATTGGAGAGGAGGAAACCAAGGAAAGGGGGAATAACTTAGTTGACTTACACCATTTGGAACTAGAACTCAATTCTCAAAGGGACTTTGATGAACTGTGTAGAATGTCCCACAGATTTGTCCCTCTGAATAACAAGAGGTTAAGACATTTACTCAGTTCCCCTCTCCCATTGCTTGAGGGTTGCCTAAGATCTTCAACAGCTTCTGAGATGTTCCTGAGGTAGAAGAGCAGAAAGAAACCACAGGAAACCTGTCACTAGTAGCAAAGACAAAGCTGCCTACCACAGATGCACTGGGATCAAGTAGCTGAGGACATGTGGTGCAAGACAGAGATTTCTGCTACTCCATATAACACAGTTCTGGCCAATGAGATATAAGTAGAAATATGCTGAGTTTGGGGAAAGCTTTTGTTTTCCTGATCAAGAGTATATATATGCTTGTCACCCTGCTTCCTGGATCCTTTTTCCTGCTTTGAAAGGAAAGGTGATGTCTAGAGCTCTAGTAAACCTGTTAGACTGTGAGGCAGCCAGCATAAGGGAAAAATTAAGCAAGTCACAAAAGCTCTAGTCTTGGCTTCCAAATTCTTGTTATGATGGAAAAATGAGTCACTATTTTTAACTAAGGAAGTTGGGTTTTCTTCTACGAGCAGTGGCACACATTCCTAACTGAGACACTGGTCATGCAATAAGTAATGTTGAATGTCAGTTCACCAGCCTTTTGACAATAACTCTCCTTCCTAGGTATGATTGTTAATCAAAAAGCTACAGATTCACTGAGGGCCAACTCCATGGCCTGGTGGTTGAGTTCAGTACGCTCCACTTTGGTAGCCTGGGTTTGGTTCCCAGGCACTGACCTACACGACACATCAGGGGCCATGCTGCAGCAGCAAAACACATGGAAAGTAGAGGAAGATTGGCACAGATTTTAGCTCCAGGCAAATCATCCTCAAGCAAAAACAGAAAACAAAAAACTAGACTCACTGAATCTAGCTTTCTTCTTTCACTGTTTAAATTAAAAGTTTAGCCCTAGCAGCTTTATAGTCAAACACAATTGAAAGTCTTTTATTTCATGGATTATTATCTGAAATATTCTGATGGTGTAAAGAATAACTGGAAGAAAGGGTATCTTTATCAAAGGCTGATTTTTAAAATGTTAACTTTTTTTAAAGAAAGGAATCAAAAGTAAATTTTTTTTGAATAAACAATAGTCAAAAGTGATAATATAAAATGTGTTCAAACAGTAGTCACTCTATTTATCACAATAGAGAGCATGTACCTTAAAATTTAGATTAGCTTTGGATTTGTTTTCTTCAGAAAGCCGTGTTTTTTGCTGATTATTGTGACAAGGTCAATTTTCTATACCTAAACACAGATTCTTAGACATATAAAAAGATGCTCAATCTCATTCATAACAAAAAAAATATTTTTAAAAACTGTTCTGTAATGAGGCAACACAAACAGAAAAAAAAAAAGTCCCTAATGACAGTAACATGAATTAAATGTACTCTCTCCAGAAAGCTTAAATGTTCTTCAGCAGGAAATAACTACAGAACATTGTTTATTCCAATTCCATCTCAGCCCCTGAAACCTCAGATTCTCAAGGGAACAGGTACTGATCCCTTTAGCTCCAGCTATAAACTCCCCAATTAGAAGGAACCACACAGAGAGACTGGGTGGGCAATCAGCCTGCACCAGTTACAGAAAGAGAATCCGGAGGCTGCTCTGGTGTGAGTAAAACAAAGCAAAACTCGCTTTTCAACATCAGCCATGTATCAAACCAGGGTGTGCTGGAAATGGTGGAGAAAAGGGCCAGAGCTATGGTTCTCATATATTTCACCCCAAGACCAGGAATAATCACTTCATCACTGGTGACCTAATGGAAAGGGGATGAGGGAAGTGAATTGGACTGATTGTAGCCTGAGGAGAATATGCATAAACAATGATTTAAAGATTAACTGAATGAATAAATGAGTATTATATGCCTTTAGTGTATTATTTCTGTATATTATTATGACTATTCAATTCCTAGCCCTCTGTTGGGAATTTTACATAAATCACCTCACTTTAAGTCACATCAGTACAAAACAGACTTCACTTGTTTCTCTTCCTTTTCAAAATACTTAAAGCTATTTTTAAAAGAAAAAGTGAAGTAGTTTAAAGAGTTTCTGCCCCTACTCCTACACCCAAGGATAACAATTAAAAGTTTGATGTGACTTCTTCCTGAGTTTTCTCATGGATAAATAAAGAGAATGAGAAAAAGAGAGAGTTGCAGTGAAAGAAAGTTAAATTTTTAAAGGGTCCACATTTTACACATTATTCTGAAAATTGCTTTGTTCATTTGACAATATAACAAGAGCACCCTTCCATAAGAGTATATATTTATCTCATTCTTTTTGGACTATGCATTGATCTATAATATGAATCTACTCTGATTTATTTAACTTTATTTCCAAATTTTTGCTATTGTAAACAGTGTTACAATGAATATCATTACCTTCTAAGTAATTCTGTGATCTCCATTTTACAGAGGATGGTACTGAGGCTGAAGAGAGTTACCCCTTTGCTTTATGATGTGTTGGGACTGGAATTCAAACCTCTATATTGCACAAGAATAAGTATAAATGAAGCTTCAGAAGCACCAGGGTTCAGAATAGGTTAAGCATATTCAAAATACTTGGGTACTTGGCTTGTGTGTGTGTGTGTTTGTTGTGTCCCTTGTACTGGTTTTCTATAGCTCTTACAAAATGTCCTCTAATATGTCATACATTTTGTTTTAATTCAAAATGATTAAATTGATAAGGTAAATATCATTACCCTATCAAGATTCTAGTTTAAGTGGACAAATGACCAATGCCAGCTTCTTCTCACAAATGCCTTCACCCACTGGATGGAAGCCTCCTTGAAAGTGCTGCCTTTAATCTATTTTACAGCAAATTTACCTAAGGAGGCAACTTAGGCAAACATATTTGCCCTTAGTCCTCACTAAATGTTCAATTGAAGAGAATTATTTCTTGTTCCATCACTACAGAGTTATCCCACTCAACTTATTTCTCAAGATATTTGAAACAACCAGATTACCCAAGAAACATCAGCAATAGGTTTAGTTTGTTATATTCTCCAACACTAAAGCCATGTCTTGTTTAAAGCTAACCATCTCATCTAAGAAACTATGGCTCCGCTCAGCATTGCTGACATCAGAGTATAGCAGCCCTCTACTGATATATTGGGGACATAGTGTTTCCTTTTGGGGGAATTTCCGTTATTGACAATATTTAAAGTGTACAAAAATATATTTAAAATAATGTAATAACTATTCACGTAGCCACCATATAACTTTTGCAACTTGGTGTTTTGTTTGGTTTGGTTTGGTTTGATGAGAACGAGTCGCCCAAGCTAACTTCTGCTACCAGTCTTTCTCCTTTTTTGCTTCAGGAAGGTTAGCTCTGAGCGAAAATCTGTGCCAACCCTCTTCCATCCTGTATGTGGGATGCCCCCATGGCATGGCTTATGAGTGGAGTAGGTCCACAGCCAGGATCCAGGCCCACAAACCTGGACAGCTGAAGAGGATTGCATGGAACTTTCACCACTCAGCCACAGGGCCAGCCCCTGCAACTTTCTTTTTATTACTCAGCATTTCACTTGAGAAACTCATCCACAAGGTGTTGTAGCACCTTTTTACCAAATTTTCACTGATTTAATAGTTTATATATTTTTCTTTGATCAACAAAACTGCTCCAAACATTCTCTTGTGTGCATAAGTATATATATGTACACGTATTCATACATATACTTACATGTGTTTGTATGTGTGTATGTATCCTTTGATGTGGTCAAAAATTTCTCTAGAATCTATACCAATGGAAATTCTGGACCATAGGGAGGCTTATATTTAATTTTACTAAATATTCTAAGTTTGTCTCCAACATGGCTGTGCTATTTTCCCACCACAAATATGTGACTCCAAATTCTCACCAAAACTTTGCATGTTAGAATGAAAAATGTAAAATTATATTTCAATGTAGTATTAATATAAAGTTATCTGATTACTAGTGAGTTATGTACATTTCCATGTTTCTATTGACTACATAGGTTTTTCCTTCTATAATTATCCTGATTATATCTTTTGTGAATATTTCCCTCAGGATAATTTAGAGAAATTATTTATATGTATTAGATACTAATTGTTTGACATTTATATGAGTTGCAAACAGTTTCTCTGAGTAAATTTCCAGTCAATATCTACTGTTTTCTATTTTATAATGTTGCTATTTGTAATTTAGATATAGTTCAATTTTTAATGTTTTATGTCTTGTGCATTCATGTCTTTTTAAAATTTTTTTCTGTATGTCTAAGTCATAGATATTGTATGTTTTACTCTCATAGCTTCACAATTTAAATCTTTATTGCATTTGGAATCAAGTTTTGTAAAATGTAAAGTAAAAATACTATATTATTTTTTCATATGTATGAGTATTTATAGCAGCACAGTTTATTAGGCCATTTTTCATTGGTATACGTGTACTGTTTTCATGCATCAAGCTTCCATAGACTTGTGGGCCTGTTTGTGATTTGCTTTTCTCAGTCTACTCTCACACTACTA
The DNA here is from genome assembly GCF_021613505.1 of Equus quagga. NCBI lineage: Eukaryota > Metazoa > Chordata > Mammalia > Perissodactyla > Equidae > Equus > Equus quagga. Next base: position 33,321 of record NW_025792290.1, on the reverse strand, counting down.
TCACATTGTCTTTATTATTATCACTTTGTAATAAGTTCTGACAAGTTTCCATCTTGTTTTCCTTTTAAATTCTCTAGCTATTTTTAGCTCTTTTCTCTTCCATTTAAATCTCATAAGTCTGTGAAGATGCACATACATTCTCTTAAGCATTTCATTGGAACTACATTGAATTTTTAAAAACATATGGGAAAAAAAGACAATGATTATACAACTTGATCTTCGTTGTAGATGGAAACTATTTTTTCCTTGCTTCTGAAGTTTCTTTCCTGCAAAAGGAGCTTAATTTATATAATCCTGGCCTTTCTCTCCCCACTTTATTCACTCAGTTCCTAGAAAGGTGGAGTGACATGTCTGATTGATAAATCTGAGAACAACCTGGCATGCCGTCCTCTGCCCTTAGATTCTGGAGCAGTCTTCCTGCTGAGTCCCTCCTTTCCCTGCATTACAGAGGTGTTTCCCCACAATGTGTAACAGGCATGTCCCAGTCACCGCCACCAAGATTGGGTAGATAAGCTTGTCTACTTATGGTGTTCATTGGAAGTAAGTAACTTTAATAAACTTAAAGTCTTCCCCAGTTGATATCATTGTCTCCATATATACACTATCTCTTATTTCTCAACTTGTTCAACTCCTAGGAAAGGAAGAGGATACCTATTCTCTGGAGCTTCCTTTGAGATCTCAACAATTTTTGCTTGTTTAATATATGGATAGATTTGATGAGTGAATGTGTATTTTTTAAAGTTGTTTGCATCTCTATTTTTTCAGTGACAATTGATTCTGATTTTCTGTACTGAAACTTTACTTGGGTGTCAAGGTTACATTAGTCTCATGAAATGACTTAAGGAATATTTTCTTTCATGATTCATAAGAAAGGATTTCATAATATTAGAATTAGTTCTTCCATAAATGTTTGGTAGAACTCTCCTGTAACATAGTTGGGTCTAGTGTCTGTCTGAGTAATTTTTTAAATAAGTCAAATGACTTAATGGTTTAAAAGTATTTAAATATTTTGCACTTACATACACACAAAGACACATACTGACTACTATCACTATCCTGTTGGCCTGATTTCTTTTTTAAAAAATAAATATTAAGAAAATACAAATAGCATTTATCAAACTATACATATGATATAAAATGTCATGGTGCAACAAATACCGTGTGCCATACACTCAGTATAAAATGGCAAAGAAAATTTTATTATTGTTTTTACTTTCCTGGGGAAATGAACTGGGGAAAGGAGTGGATCTTATTCAATTATTTTTTCGAAAGAATAAACCATAAAGCAAATAATGATGAATTATTATTTCAAATTTAAGAATTTGTTGTCTATAAAGGATATCCTAGACAAAATTAATAGAGGATAGAATATAAGAAACTCTTTGTCAATTCAACAACTGACAAGAGATTCAAATCTTGGATAAACAAAGAACATCTAAAATCAATGCAATAGTAACATTAAAAATATGAACAGGAAATTTAAAAACAATAGAATCCCCTAGATGCTACACCAGCTCACATTCCCACCAGCAGTGTGTGAGAGTTCCCTTCTCTCCACATCCTCTCCAACACTTGTTATTTCTCATCTTGTTAGTTCTGGCCTCTCTGACAGACATGAGGTGATATTGTAGTTTTGATTTGCATTTCCCTAATAATTAGTGATGCTGAACATCTTTTCAGGTGCTTATAGGCCATCTGCATACTTTGTTTAGAAAAATGTCTGTTGAGATCTTTTCCCGATTTTTTAATTGGGTTGTTTGGTCCTTTGTTGTTTAGATGTATGAGTTCTTTATATATTTTTGATAATAACCCCTTGTCACATATATGATTTGCAAATATCTTCTCCCAATTGTTAGGTTGTCTTTTCCTTTTGTTGATCATTTCCTTAGCTATGCAGAGACTTTTTAGTTTGATGTAATCTCATTTGTTTATTTTTTCTCTTGTTTTCCTTACCTGGTCATGAATGGTATTTGAAAATATGCTGCCAGCATCCATGTCAAACAGCGTACGGCCTATATTTTCCTCTAAAAGTCTTATGGGTTTCAAGGTCTCTTCTGCTGGTACCATGCTATTTTGATTACTATAGCTTTGTAATATATTTTTAAGTCAGGGAGCGTGATACCTCCCAGCTTTTTTCTTTTTTCTCAGGATTCCTTTGGCTATTCAGAGTCTTTTGTTGTTATATACAAATTCTAGGATACTTTGTTCTTTTTCTATGAAAAATGTCATTGGAACTTTGCTAGGGATTGCATTGAATCTGTAGATTGCTTTAGGAAGTATGGATATTTTTTATCTTTATCTATTTATTATTTTTTGAGGAAGATTAGCCCTGGGCAAACATCCACAAGGCAATCCTCTTTTTGCTGAGGTAGACTGGCCCTGAGCTAACATCTATGCCCATCTTCCTCTACTTTATATGTGGAACGCCTGCCACAGCATGGCTTCATAAGCAATGTGAAGGTCCACACCCAGGATCCGAACCAGTGAACCCTAGGCTGCCGAGTTGGAGCATGCAAACTTACCCACTATGCCACCAGACCAGGCCCAGGAAGTATGGACATTTTATCTATGTTAATTCTTCCAATCTAAGAGCACAGAATATCTTTCCACTTTTTTATATCTTCTTCAATTTCTTACAATGTTTTATAGTTTTCAGTGTACAGGTCTTTCACCTCTTTGGTAAAATTAATTCCTAGGTACTTTACTCTTATTATTTTAATTATAAATGGGATTGTACTCTTAATTTCTCTTTCTGCTACTTCATCGCTAGTGTACAGAAACATAACTGGTTTTTGTATGTTGATTTTGTGTCCTGCAACTTTACTGTATTCATTTATTACTTCTAATAGCTTTTGGTGGATTTTTTAGGGTTTTCTATATATAAAATCATGTTGTCTGCAAAATAGTGACAGTTTTACTTCTTGCTTTCCAATTTGATTTCCTTTTATTTCTTTTTCTTCACTGATTGCTCTGTCTAGGACTTCCAATTCTATGTTAAATAAAAGTGGTGAAAGGGGACATCCTTGTCTGGTTCTTGTTCTTCAGGAGATAGATTTCCATTTTTCTCCATTGAGTATGATATTAGCCGTGGGTTTGTCATATACAGCATTTATTATGTTGAGGTACTTTCCTTCTATACTTATTTTATTCAGCGTTTTTATCATAAAATGAATTCTGTTTCTTGTTGAATACTTTCTATACATCTATTGAGATGATCAGGCAATTTTTATTCTTCATTTTGTTAATGTGATATATCAAATTGATTGATTTGTAGATGTTGAACCATCCCTTTATCCTGGAGTAAATCCCATTGATAATAGTGTGTGATCTTTTTAATGTATTGTTGTATTTGATTTGCTAGTATGTTGTTGAGGATTTTTGCATCAATGTTCATCAGTGATATTAGCCTGTAATTTTTGTTTTCTGTGTTACCCTTGTCTGGGTTTGATATCAGGGTCCTCCTCAAAAAATTAGGAATGGAACAACTATATGATCCAACTGTTCCACTGCTGGGTATTTATCCAAGAACACAAAAACACAAATGTGTAAAGATACATGCACCCTATGTTCATTGCAGCATTATTCACAATAGCCAAGACTTGGAAACAACATAAGTTCCTATCAAGGGATAAATGTATAAATAAGATGTGGTATATATACACAATGGACTATTAATGAAATCTTGTCATTTGCGACAATACGGATGGACTTTGAGGGGGTTATGTTCAGTGAAATGTCAGAAAGAGAAAGTCAAATTCTGTATGCTCACTCAAAGTAGAAGATAAAAACAACAACAACAAACAAATACACAGATAAAGAGATTAGATTGGTGGTTATCCGAGGGGAAGCAGGGAGTGGGGAGGGTAAAAGGGGTGATTGGCACATGAGTACAGAGATGGAGGGTAATTAGTCTTTGGGAAGTGAATGTGATGTAGTCTACACAGAAACCAAAATATAATAATGTACACATGAAATTCATGTAATGTTACAAACCAATGTTAGCTTAATATAAATAAATAAATAAATACAATAGAATCCCAAAATTCTAAGAAGAACATGAGACAATGATCCTATTTACTTGTAATTAAAGGAAAAAAAACAAATAAAAATGAATATCGCTTTCCAACTATTTTCCTGGCTAAAACATATTAGGAAAATACCACTGTTCACAAGGAACTGAGGCTATGCAAACCCTTATCTGAGGCCAGGTACCTGAGGATTTCTATAACTACTCAATAAGACTACCTTTCGACCTTGTTATGAAAAGAAGTTATCCTTGTTAGTTTTGTTTTCCTGTTTAACCTGAGAGTTATCTCAAGGGTCACAAGGATTTATGAGCTTATTTTACAGAATAAAAACAGTGCCTTCAAGCATCACCAGATAGCCAGCCCCCTGCTGCCATTGATGCCCAGAAGTCAGATTGCCCAAGGACTTATCAGGAGTGAAAGAAACATAGATTACTCCTTTGTTTCTCCAAAACTCCCTCAGCCACATCCTTTAAATCTATAAAACCACCTGCTTTCTTCTCTTGTTTAGATAGATTTGAATGAACCGATGCTCCTGCCTTCTCAGTTTGGCTAATTTGAACAAACCTTTCTCCATCTCTAAGCACTGATGTCTCAGTGTTTGACTTACTGGGCATTGCGCACATGAACTTAAGATTAAGTTTGGTGTCAGTTTTCGCAAGCCAGCCAGGAGTCTTGTACCCATGGCTGGATGGTCCCTGTGAGTGTTCAAGCAGCTCGTGCTTCCCAGTAGCTGCCCAGGTGTCTTTGCCTAGGTGATTTCCCCTGCCACTCCCCTCTTTCTGCTGGTATTGGCTACCCTTGGCACAATGCTCACTTGGAATGGAGAAACTCATTGGACCTTGGTCTACTTTTTGTCCTTGTGTGGATACATTCGTCTTATATGTGCATACTTTCGGTTTTTTGTTTGCTAGGTGAGTCACTACAACACACACAGTCATCAGTTCTGTGTCTCTCCTTTTGCATTTTGGGTGATTGGAAAGGAAAGATCCTTGTTTGGGAGAGATCCAGGAGATTGTTGGAGTTCACCTTCTGTTTTTGTCCTGCAGGAGTCAGATTTTGTCTTTTTGTGGGTGTGTTTGTCTTGTGTATGAGTCAGCAATGGGGAACACTAATTTGATCCCCACTTGTAGTCCCCTGGGCTACAGTCTCCAAAATTGTGTGACTGTGAGCCCATGAAAAAGGAAAAAGATGTTGTTTTATAACACCACATGGCCACAATATTCTTTATGGATCCCTACATTAGAAAAACTTCTAAATGGGGAAAATTTTTAAAGAGCTCTTATAATGATTAGTCTTAAGAACGTAATCAGATTTGGGGTCTCAGCTTCTTCTCATGGTCTTGTAGATCCTAATGAAAGCTCCCCCACACCCAAGATAAATTAGTCTGGGGTTGAATTGTGCACATGGAAAAAGAGCCTTTATTGAACACTTTGTGAAGAATTTTCAAAGATACAATATATTGTCCTGAAGTTTTAGAACAGAAAAACCTTTTGATTCACTTCTGTTAAAAATCTCCCTGATATAAAGAAGCATTTGAATTTTGGCAATCCCAAAGCCTCCTCCATTCCTTTCAAAATGCTCATAGATACTGGGACTGATGAGGCAAATATGCCCCAGAAACTCATTTTGGAGAAAAGTTGAATGCGTTCTCTCTGTCTTTCTGATGTAGATTTTCTGCGGCCATCTTCTCTAAGACCTGAGAGCCATTCTTTGAAATGACCAAGACTTTTTGATGAAGTCCTAAGGAAAGCTATGATTAGGCATACAGGAGTTGATGGAATTAAGTGATTACGTCTCATTTGCTTGATTGCACCATAAGTTGTATTGTGGGGATAGACACTGTGTCTCACTGGGGAAATGTTCCCCTAGTATCGATATTGTAAAACAGCATATAAATCTGTTCTTCAGTCAATGTTAATTAAATATGCGAAAGGAAGTCAATAGGGTTGCCTGAGCCCATACAGTGTGAGATATTTTTCTACCTCCAGATGGTATGGCCAAGATTAAAAGATCTATTTGATTGGCTTAAAGTAAGTGCTTATATAAATTATTTCTAAATATAATGTAATGGAAATTAACCCAAATGTCTATCAAGTTAACATGATATGAAACAAAGTTTGGTAAATGAAAGCTTGTTTGTTTGTCAGTTTGATTGAAATAGGCATGTCCTCAAAGTTATCAGCACTGAATATGTTGGAGACATGCAGCCTGGGTGTACTAGTCAAGTAAGCTCATGTTTTCACTGTTATAAATTTGTCAACAAAATAATGACTTAAAATGACAAGCTATTTTTGTTTAATGTCTCATGAGATTTTTGTGTGGAATCTAAGCATAATTGTTGGACACAAGTAAACCAAATATGTAAGTAAGATAAAAGTTTTGTGGTGAACTTTTTAACATTAACTGTGTTATGGTATACAAATTTAACTTCAAAATCTTTTGGTAACTTGAAACTTTGAAGTTTTGCTAGGTTAAACTAAATGATTGAAAATTTATTGAATATCTAAATCATTTCCAAATAAAATATTACACATTACTTACTAAATATAAGTTTCTCTATTTTTGGCTTATTACAGAGAAACCAAAAGATATTTGGGTCTATTAGCAAACATGTCTTGTGTTTTATTAAAAAGATTGTACTATGAAGCACATGTTTCTAAAAATTATAAAAAGTATTTATAAATTTGCCAAGCCACAGAATGCTAATATAAAGGACATTTTATAATTGATTACTTCTTAATTTTCACCAAAAATTAAAGTTCCTAAATGTGAAAAATTCTAATTTGTATATGTGATTAAAACTACTAAAATTAATAGGGGGAACATCTTTGTATTCTAGGAAAATAAGATGTGTGTTTTCAGTAAAGAAGGTATAAGAAATAAAGATTTTTTTGGTTAAAAAATGGTTATAGAAGTTTTATGGAAGAAAAGCGCAGAGACAAAAGTTTTGTACACGGTCAAGTTGGCTAAGATTAAAATGGATTCAATTAACTGAAGGAATTTTTATATCAAAAGTAAGATGGTGCGAAATTAGAATTTGGTTTTTACTTAAGGATAACTTTCTTAAACTTTTAGTCTGCTTTTTTTTGGATGAAGATTAGCCCTGAGCTAATATCCATGACCAATCCTCCCCGTTTTTTGCAGAGGAAGATAAGCCCTCAGCTAACCTTCATGCCCATCTTCCTCCATTTTATATGTGGGCCACCTGACACAGCATGGCTTGATAAGTGGTACTAGGTCCACACCCAGAATCTGAACTGGTGAAACCAGGGCCACTGGAGCAGAGTGCACGAACTTAACTGCTACAGCACTGGGCCAGTCCCTAGTCTGCTCTTGATAACAGATTCTGAAAGATTTTTCTTTGAGTAGTCTAACAGAATGGTATGGACTTTATGCCTTATCAAAATTAATTTGGTGTATTGTCTTTATCAGGTCTTTAATTACAGGATGCCTATTTAATTTTCTGCATTTGCCTGGAAATCTTTAATTGCCACCATGGCTAAATGGATAACTAAGCATTATTTCATAGGGATCCATGATATTGTATGGGTAAATATTATTGATATAAGTGTTTTATCTGTCCTGGTTGTCAGTCATAGTACTAGTTCTGCTTTTGCAAATATGTTTCATCTTCAGAGAGATTCATGGAAAGGACCCTGACATTTACTATAGAATACAGATATCCAATAAACTTTCAGATCATAAAATTGAACTGGGTAAGAAATTACAGAACTCTTAAAAGACAAACTGATAACTTTATGAAACTGCTAACAAAGATAAAAAATTGATTACATAGGACTAAATGAACTGATGAGGATGATTATAATTTTTATGACTTTTGAGATATTGCTGATTTTTAATATTTTATTTTTTCCAGATTTAAGGAGAACTTTTTCTCTTTTCTCTTAAGCTAACTATGACCTATAGCAATTTGGTAAATTATACCTTTGTAAACAGAATCAAAACATTTATCTTTTCTCCCTACCTAAATCCCTCCAGAATTTGGAAACTCTTAGTGAGTAAATATTCTTATTTTTATGGAAATATAATTATTTGTATAAGTTCAATAACAGTCTGTTCTACATGATTAGAAACATTGGTTATATTACCAAGACTTTGACTGGATTGTCATATTTGAGGAAACTTAATTGAGAAAAACAGGATATGACCCCTAAGCCTGGAAGAACACTTGGATTATTAGAATTTCTCAAAAATTATAATAATTTAAATTACAAAATATAACCCAGTACCTGAGAGTATTTTCAATCTCAGCTTGAAAAGTTTCATTCCTCAGTTTCCCCATCTTTGCCCCCTTTCAGCAGGAAGTATCTAGAACCATTGACACCCTGCTTCCTACAAGATGGAGGAAGGGAAAAATACAGTGAGACTTGAATCCAGATACCTGAAGGTTCCTGTAAATATTCAATAAATATGTTGAACTTGTTATCAAAAGAAGTTAATCTTGTCAATTTGCTATTTTCCTGTTTAACCTGAGGGGTAACTCAAGAGTCACAAGAATTTATGAACTTGTTTTATGGAAGAAAGAGAATGCTTCAAGGATCGTCAGATAACCAGCCCCCAGCTGCTGTTGACTCCCAGAAGTCAAATTGCCCAGGGACTTGCTGGGAGTGAAAGAAACAAACAGGAATTACCCTTTTGTTTCTCCAAAATTCATCCTGCCACACCCACTAGCTCTATAAAATGGGCTGCTTTCTTCTCTTATTAAGGCAGATTTGAGTGAAACCAAGCTCTTTCCTTCTTGTTTTGCCCAATTTGAATAAACTTTTCTCCATCTACAAGCACCAATGTCTCAGTGTTTGGCCAACTGCATATCGGGCACATGAGTTTGAGATTAAGAGGTTCGCTATCACATCCACAATTAGTGAAATTGTACACTGGTTCATCCAGTATGGAAAATGATCTGGAAAAACTTGGTCAAGTTAAATGTGTGCATACCCTCAGACTCAAAAATTTTGTCCCTAGGAATATACCAAACAAAAATTTCTCACTGAGTTATTTCTAGTAAGACAAGTTGTAGGCAATCTGTTAGGAAATCACTGGGAAAGCACATAGGTAAATTTTGACTGATGGATACCATAGAGCATGCCACTCAATGTGTGGTCCAAGGCATGCACCACTCCTTGAACTCTCTGCTTCCACTCTACAACGAAACAGCTACTGAAAGTGAGAGTGAGCATTTAAACTATTACAGAATTTGGATAACATTGGGAATTTTTTATTGCTTTTTACAAAAATATTGAGCCACTTTATTTGCAATTTTACATAGAAAAATATCCTTTACCATAGCATAATTTTTGTTAAACACTTCTATAAAGGACTCTCCATGTCCATGAGTCCATCATGCCAGAGAAGAGACTAAGGAAGAGAAAAGAATAAAATGAAAATACAGAGATAAGTGGGAGCAAGACCATATAGAACTCTATGGCTAAGTCATGATTTCAGATATAATAATATCTAAGAAAATCAGGGTTTCTAAACAAAACATAGAGAACATAAAAGAAAGCATAATTAAATAAAAGTATGTTCTTCTATGTTCCCTAATTGATATATTTATGAAAAGCAAATGACTTTGCACCCCGAGAACACAGCTATTGGTCCATGACAATTTCCCTAAACTAAAATGAAAGTATCTAAGCCAGGTATCAATGTTCGGCTTTTAAATGCCTAGTCAACAATCTCATAGAAAACATGCTCTGACTCCACTATGAAATCAAATATTATACAATTTCCAATTCCAGAGTTAGTTAAAGGATCACAATGGTCTTAGTTTTCTCTGCTCTTCTTTCTTTGCACTTTTCCAGCTGATATTTAATTTTAGGCATGGAACAAGACAATGGCATTGAAGTGACTGAATTCATTCTCCTGGGATTTTCTGGCCAGCACAAGTCTTGCCATATCCTCTTCATACTATTTCTTGTGATCCATGTGGCCACCCTAGTGAGAAATATTGGCATGACCCTACTCATCAAGACTGATTATTGCCTTCACTTCCCTATGTACTTTACCTCCAACACTTGGCTTTCGTTGATCTCTGGTACACCTCTGCTATCACTCCCAAGAGGTTGCAAAACCTTGTAGGGACAAAGCAGTCCATTCCATTCATAGAATGTATGGTGCAATTACTAGTCTATGGTGCTTTTGTAACAAGTGATTGCTACATCCTGGCTGCTATGGCAGTGGATCGTTATGTGGCCATCTCCTATCCAATACTCATGACTCAGAGAATCTTCACTCAGCTTGCAATTGGTTCATATCTCATGGGTTTTCTAAATGCCTCTGTAAACACAAATTTTACCTTCTCTTGAACTTTTGCAAATCCAATAAAATTAACCACTTTTTCTGTGATGAACCCCTAAGTCTTGTCCTCTCATGCTCCAATATTTACTGAAGTGTTATATTACGAACTGATTTTGTGCAGTTTAACTTGATGTTCACTCTGTTGGTTGTTATCTTTTCGTATATATATGTCCTGGCTGTCATCCTAAAGATATCTTCTGCTTCAGGGAGGAAGAAAGCCTTCTCTATGTGCCTCCCATCTGACAGCAGTAACCATTTTCTAAAGGATTCTCTCTTACATATATCTACACCATCATAACTCAGAATCTTAAGAGCAAGAAAAAGTGGCTTCTGTATTTTATGGCATTAATTTTCCCATGTTAAACCCCCTCATCTACAGCCTGAGAAACCAAGATGTGAAAGAAGCCCTAAAAGGTCTTGGAAAGAAGCATTTCTAGTTTGAACCTTGATTTCTAACTCAACATGGTTCAACAAGCAAACCAACAGTTCTCTCCTATTTTTCAACAACAAAAATGTAGCAAACGTTTATGAGATACAAAGGCATTCCTTAATTATGTCAATAACTTCTGAAGGATATTGAAAAACATCCTAAACGTTAAATAAGTAAGCTTCAAATTCCTGTGTTTCTGAAAGAGAAAGAATCTGAAAAGAAGATATTTGATAATGCTTTTGTACATTTTGAGGAGACCTTTTTTCAAATAGCCTCCTTTTTTAGTAATTTAAAAAAACTATTTGAAAAACAAAAGGAAAGGGAAGTGTATAATCAATGTTGTTAAGTGCCACCAACAACTATAACATAAAGACTCACCAGGACAAAATCTTTTCTGGTCTTCCCTTGAAAGGTACTGTTACTCTTGCTGTTACTCTGTAACTTAGCTCTTTTAGTATTGTAAAGAATAAATCAAAGGGGAATTTCTTTGGAGAAAATGAGAAGCAAAGAAAGATGAAAGAAAGAACAGTTGAATGAATACTCATACATATATGGACATTATGGATCAATATCCTTTCCATATAGGGTCTCAAATCAACTAGGAAATTGACAAAGGAATCAGATAAATATAAAGCAGATCAATTTATTATTGGTAAACTCGTATTATTATTATTATTATTTTGGTGAAGGAGATTGGCCCTGAGCTAATATCTGTGTCAATCTTCCTCTTTTTGATGTGGGATGCTACCATGGGGTGGCTTGATGAGAGATGCTAGGTCCACACCTGGGACTCAAACCTGCGAACCTTGGGCCACCAAAGCAGAGCCCGCGAACTTAACCACTAAGCCACTGGCCCACCCCAGTAAAGTTGCATTTTAAATATAACTTGAACCTCTAGCTATATCCAGTTGCTTGCAAGGATACCCATTAGGAAAACAAAATTCAGTGCAGAGTTTGGTACTAGAGGGCAGACTCATTTACCCAGAATTTGTGTCTTATTTCCCTCAGTCTCCAAAAGTGAGGAGAAATGGAGGAATCCAAGTTAAACAATAGAATTCATACCTGGGCTTGGACCTGAGTGTTCTATACTCTTGGGGAAAAGAAATTAAGCACACATTCATCCTATGGACAGGCACTGTTAACAAAGAGACTGAGATTACATGTTATATTTCTTCTTTCAATCTCATTAATCAGTTAAACCATAGGAAGTCGTGAGTAGGAAGAGAGACAGGATGGGAGCTCACTGCCTTTCTGAACATTTCAAGAAGTTCCAAATCTATGGGTTGAAGCAGGAACACTGGAATGTGCAGCCAAGCATAACCCAAACCATACCAAGAGAAACCAGATGGTGCCAACCCATGCAGCAGAGTGCATTACAGGACAGGAACTCCAAAATTAGGAAACGTTGATCTCATTTAGGGTTGCTGGTGACCTGACCAGCAACTTTACTTTCACTCTGCAGTGCAGTCAAATCCTTCACAGAGAGAGGAGAGGTCTTTATCTTTACTACTCCTGAACTTTCTCTAGAAAGGCAGACATCTCTAAGTTTTACTATGCTGATATGTATTCTTATACAGACATTCTTACATGTAATGGTTGTAAATGCCTGGCACAGAACTCAGCCATGGGGCCAGCCCCTATGCTACCTGTGTTTAAGACTAACTTAAAGATATTGTAAATAAGCCAGTCTTGTAATAACATAAGGATAGATACAGCAACCAATGAAAAAAGTAGAGAGTGAAAAAATAGATCAACAAATATATAGTAAGTTGATTTTCAACAAAAGTACTAAGCCGATTCCATGATGAAATTATTGTCTTTTCAAAGAAAATGATGTTCGAACAACTGTATAGCCATAGAGCAAAAAATGAATAAATTCTGACTTTATTCTCACACTATACACAATATTTAATTTGAAAAGGATTATATACCTAATGTGTACTACATACAAATGGAAATGCTAAAACTAAAAATTCTAAGAGAAAAGATAGAAGAAAATCTCCATGACCTTAGGATAGCAAAAATGTCTTAGATAGGAACCAAAAGCACAAACCACAAGAGAAAAAGTATATATATTCACTTTACCAAATTTAAAGCTTTTGATTATAAAGACACCATTAAGGAAATGAAAAGATATAACACAGATTGGGAAAATGAATCTATGGAGGAAGTAAAGGCTAAGCTGGAGTTATAAACTGGCATTACTGAGGGTTGAAGGCATATTCCCAACATGCACTCAACTACTTGGCAAAGGCTGGGAGATATATTGGTTGCAGGCATTTAAATAACTTTATTTTAATTATTAGCTAACCACTAAACTGACAGAGCAGAGAATTCAGTGATGACACATGAGAATAAACACTCTTTACAGGATTCAATTAGAAAAGTCACTAAAAAAACATTAACAAGAAAAACAAACAGCAGCAATAACAAATGCAGGGGCAAAGGGTAATCTGATTTCCAGAGTTGCCACCTTATATTATTTAAAATGTTCAGCTTTCAAAAAAGTCATGAGACATGCAAAAAGAGAAAGAAATATGGCTCATACACAGGGGAAAAAGCTAATTAATAGAAGCTTTCCCTGAGAAAGTGCACACTTTAAACTTACTAGACAAAGACTTTAAATTGACTATTTTTAATATGTTCAAAGAACTAAAGAAACTATTTTCAAAGAACTAAAGGAAAATATAAGAATGATGTTTCACCAAAAAGAGATTATCAGTAAAATGGTAGAAATTATTTTTTAAAAATAGAAATTCTGAAGTTAAAAAGTAAAACAGCTGAAATGAAAAACTCACTAAAGGGGTCAGCCTGGTGGCGCAGCTGTTAAGTTTGCACGTTCCACTTTATCAGCCCAGGGTTTGCCAGTTCGGATCCCAGGTGTGGACCTACACACTTCTTATCAATCCATGCTGTGGCAGGCGTCCCACATATAAAACAGAGGAAGATGGCACTGATGTTAGCTCAGGGCCAATTTTCCTCAAAAAACAAAAAAGGAAAACTCACTAAAAAGGCTCACCAGCAGATTTGAAGAGGCAGAAGAAAGAGTCAGTTACCTTGAACATAGGTTAATTGAGATTATCCAGGCTGAAGAATAGAAAGAAAAAAGTATGAAGACACTGGAAGAACACCAAAAAGCATAACAACATATGCATAAACAGAATCCCAGAAGGAGAGGACAGAGAGAAAGATATAGAGAAAATACTTTTAAACATGTTGGCTAGAGACTTCTCAAATATGAAGAAAAACATTTATCTACACAGCTGAGAAGTTCAAAGGACTCCATGTAGAACAACAGCAAAGAGATACACACCTAGACAATATATAATGTGTCAAAATTCAAAGACAAAGAGAGAATCTTGAAAGCAGCAAGAGAGAACTGACTCATCACACAAAAGGGATTCTCAATAAGATTAACAGCCAGTTTCTCTTCAGAAAGCGTGGAGGCCATAGAGGTGACATACTTTAACTGTTGACAGAAAAAACTACCAACAGCAATAGTCTATATACAGCAACACTATTTTTCAGAAATGAAAGGGAAATGAACATATTTTCAGATAAACAAAAGCTGAAGGAGTTTATCACAAGTAGACCTGCCCTACAAGAAATGCTAAAGAGAGTCATCCGGGCTAAAATGAAAGAACAGACAGTACTTGAAGCCATATGAAGGAATAAAGGACAAGTCAAGGTAATCAAGTGGATAAATATAAAAGCCAGTATTGTTCTATTTTTGGTTTGTAACTCCTCGTTTTTTCTTAAAAGATTTAAAACACAAACACATAAAACAATAATTATAAACAGACACTAATGGGCACACAATGTGTAAAGATGTAATATATCACAATAACAACATAAAAAAAGGCAGAGGTACGAGATATTGATGAGAGATATTAAAAACACAAATAAATGGAAAGACATCCATGTTCATGGTTTGGAAGACTAAATACTTATAATCTGTTCAGGCTACCCAAGGCAATCTACAGATTTGGTACTATCTCCATCAAAACTTCAATGATGTTTTTTACATAAATAGGAAAAACAATCTTAAACTTGTAAGGAACCACAAAAGATCCCAAATACCCAAAGCAATCTTGAGAAGGCGAACAAAGCTAGAGACATCATAATTCCTGATTTCAAAATATATTACAAAGCTACAGTAATTAAAACAATATAGTACTCACATAAATATAGATGTATAGACCAATGGAACAGAACAGAGATTCCAGAATTAAACCCACACAAATACAGTCAATTGATCATTGACAAGGATGCCAAAAATACACAGTGTCAAAGGATAGTCTTTCCAACAAATGGTGGTGGGACAACTGGATATCCACAGGCAAAAGAATAAAACTGGGCCTCTATCTTATGCCATAGATAAAAATAAACTCAAAATGGATTAAAGATTTAAACATAAGACCTGAAACTATTAAACTCCTTGAAGACACATAGGGGCAACCTTCTTGAGATTGGTCTTGGGAATGATTTATTGAATATGACACCAAAAGCACAAGCAGCAAAAGCAAAGATACACCAGTAGGACTACAGCAAACTAAAAGCCTTCTGCACAGCAAAGAAAACAATCAACAAAATGAAAAGAAATGGGAGAAAATGTTTACAAAGCATATATCTCATAAATGATTAAAATCCAAAATATATGAGGAACTCCTCTAACTCACAGCAAAACAAAACAAAGCAAAAATAACTCCAATTAAAGTTGGACAAATGACTTACACAGGCATTTCTCCAAAGAGGACAGACAATTGGCCAACAGGTACGTGAAAAGGTACTCAACATCAGTAATCATCAGGGAAATGCAAATCAAAATCACATTAATATATTACCTCATACCTGTTATGATGGCTATAATCAGAAAAAAAAGATAAATATTGGCTAGGATGTGGAGAAATTGGAATCTTTCTGCATTTTTGGTGGGAATTTAAAAATGGTATAGCAACTATGGAAAACAATATAGAAGTTCCTCAAAAAATTAAAAATAGAATTACCATATGATCCAGCAATATCACTTCTTGGTATTTATCTGAAGAAAACAAAAACACTAACTAAAAAATATATATGCACCCACATGTTCATCATAGCTTATTTACAATAGCCAAGAAGGGAAAACACCTAAGTGTCTATTGATGGATGAGTGGGTAAAGAAAATCCGTTATATATATACATAATGGAATATTATTCAGCCATAAAAAATAATGAAATATTTCCATTTGTGACAACATGGATGGACCTTAAGGTGACTCTGCTAAGTGAACTACATCAGACAGAGAAATACAAAGACTGCATGATCCACTTATATGTGGAATCTAAAAAAATAAAAAATAAAAATACACTAAGCTCACAGATGACAAAGATTGTTGGTTGCCGGAGGTGATGTGTGGAGTGTAGGAGAAATGGGTAAAGGGGGTCAAAAGGTACAAATTTACAGTTATAAAATAAATAATGGTAATATAATGTACAGAATGGTGACTATAATTAATAATACGGGATTGCATATTTGAAAGTTCTTGAGAATAAATCTGAAAAGTTTTCATTACAAGAAAAAAATTTTGTAAGTATTACGATGACAGATGTTGATTAGACTTAATATTATGGTGATCATTTTGCAATATAGACAAATATCCACCCATTATATTGTATACATGAAACTAACATAATATTATATATCACTATGCCTCAATAAAAAAAATCAATAGGACATTTTGGCCAACCTAAAAACTATGATTGTCATAAGATAACAGTAATTGTATGTATATTTAAATGCAGTTATAATTAAAATTCTAGGCAAAATACCTTGGAATTTATGAATGAGCTTTTCAGATAGAATTAAAAATCTGTCAGAAAGTTGTCTTATTCAGGACTAGACTAAAGAGACGAATAAATTCAGTTTTGGTTAAAATACACATGCTACATATTTAAGGCTAATGACTAAAATAATATAACTGTAGATTGTAAAACAAATAAATAAATAAAAACTAAACCTTACAGGTAATAGATAAATGTTAAATGTTTTAAAACCTTTGAAGTGAAGAAGCCCTTTTTAAACATGACACAAAATACAAAATAAACTTCTGGCATAAAAATAAAGTTTTTGCATGGCAAAATAGACAATTAGCAATGTAAATTCATTAATATTGAGGAATAAATATTTTCAATTTCTATAAGGAAGAATTTCTGACTCAAAATATCAATATAAAAGCAAAAAAATACTTTTTTTTTAAGACAGCAATATATTTAAACAGACGATTCACAGAAAAAGAAAATACTAATGGTTCTTGGACATATTAAAAGATGCTCAATCTCAGTTTTAGGAGACAAAAACAAATAAAGCAAAAATATGCTGTTTTCTGCCTATCATAATGACAACATTTAATAAAAGATTCTTAGCATTGTGTTAGAGGCGTTTTGCAGAAATAGTCACTCTAAATTTGCTAGAAGTGGTTTAAATTGAGAGAGCCTTGTGCTGAAGAACAGTTGAGCAATACATATAAAAACTTACAGTGATCACACCCTTTGACTTGGACACTCCTCCCATAAATATCTTTTAATCCTAGAGATATATTCACACTTATGCACATTAATATTTATGGCAACATTATTTATTATAGTAAAAGATTGGAAACCATCTAAGTATCTACCAACAGGGAAGAGAATTTGAGTAAATATATTAAGCAATGCAGCTGGTCAACAAAATATAATGCAAGTATTAAAAAGAGTGAGACTTCTCTTTCTGTACTGACATAGACAGATCACACAGAATTATTAAGTGAAATGTAACCTGCAGAAAACTGTCAATAATACGCTGCCATTTGTATGGGCGAGGAAGGAAGAAGAGAAGTATTAGTATGTTTGCAAATACGATGCAAGGCTTATATCTGGAAGAAGACAGAAGCTTATAACAGTGGTGATCTCCAAGGAGAGAAAGCAGAGACTGGGAATCAAGGTATAGAGGGGGGAATTGGTTTTTACTCTGTACACTTTCACACTTCTGAATTTTTAGCCATGTGGATTATTTGTTACACACACACACACACACACACACACACACACAATGGAAAGCAAGGAGACAGGAAGGAAGGGAGACAAGAAAGAAGGAAAGGAGGGAAGGAAGATAATTTGTCCATAGCAGGGCAATTCTCACAAACAAAAGCAGAAGTCTCTAAAGGCAGGAATACAAAAATAAATTTCATCCCCTCTGGAAATAGGAAGTTTTATTCAGCATAGAATAGCTAACAGCTAATGAATGTTGTTTTTTCCAATTCCATCTCGGCCCAGAACCTCATTTTCTTAAGGGAGCAGGTGTTAATCTCTTAGGCCCCAGCTATAAACTCCCTAATTAAAAGGAACCACACAGAGAGACCTCAGAGGGCAATCAGACTGCACCAGTTGCAGAAAGAGAATCTAGAGGCAACATTTGTGTAAGTAAAACAAAGCAAATCTCATATTTTAACATGAGCTATGTATCATTACAGTGTGTGCAAGAAACGGCTGAGTGAAAGAGTCACAGCCATAGCTCCACCAACTTTGCCCCAAGACCAGGAAGCATCCCTTCATCACTGGTGATGCAATGGAAATGGAGCGAGGGAAATCAGTTTGGGCTGAGTGTGGCTTGGGAAAGGATAGGAATGAACAAATAATTGAATGAATCAATCAATCGATTAATATTGTATGCCCTTAATGTATTATTTGTATGTATTATGGCCATTTGATGAGCACTGATTCAATACCTGGCCTTGTGCTGGCAACACTACAGAAATTTGCCCACTTGAACCACTCACCACACCACTGTCAGCAGTTTTTACTTTCTCCTCTATTTCTTCATTTTTTTAACTGCTTATTTTGAATAATTGTACATTCACAGGAAGTTGCAAAAATTGTACAGAGGTCCTTGTATCCTTCACCCAGTTTTCTCTTAATGGTTACATCTTATATAGTTATACTATACTATCAAACCAGAATTTTGATAATGGTGTGTGTGACGATGTGTGCGTGTAGCTCTACCTCATTTTATCACACGTGTAGATTCATGTAACCACCACTACAATGAATTTACAGACCCATGCTATCACAGATGTCAGATTCCATACAGGGCTGCTTCTTGCTACCCCTTATAGTCACACCACTCTCCTCCTACCACCCTGACCCCTGCAAATCACTTATCTGTTCTCAACTGCATAATATTGTCATTTGGAGGATGTTAGATGAAAGGAATAATACACTATATGACCTTTTGGGATCGACTGTTTTTCACTCAGCATAATAATCCTTGAGATTCATCCAAGTTGTTGTGTGTATCAATAGCTATTTTCCTCTGTTTTACTCAGTAATATTCCACAGTATGAATGCGCCAAAGTTTCCTTAACCAGTCACCTATTAGAGGACATTTTCATTGTTTACAGTTTTCGGCTATCACAAATGAAGCTGTTATGAAAATTTGTCTATAGGCTTTTGTGTGGATGTAGTTTTGGGCAAACAAAATTGCCCAGGACTGTGAGTACTCGTGGTATGCTAAATGTATACTCAGGTTTTTAAGGAACTGTCAAAATATTTTCCAGAGTTACTGCACCATTTTACTTTCTCACCAGCAATGGATGAAAGATCCAGCTACTTTACATATTCACCAGCATTTGGTGTTGTCACTGTTTTTTTATTTAGCCCTTCTGATAGATGTGTAGTGATTTTGATATCTCATCGTGTTCTTAATTTGCATTTGCCTAATGCCTAATTATGTTGGACATCTTTTCATGCATTTATTTACCATCCAGATAGCCCTCTTTGGTGAATTGTCTGCTAGTGACTTTCATCCATTTTCTCATTGGATTGTTTTTTTAATGTTGAGTTTGAAAGTTCTTTATATATTCTAGGTATGAGTCCTTTGTCAAAAGGTGGTTTGAAAATATTTTCTCCAAGTCTGTAGCATGCCTTCTCATCTTCCTGAGCAGATCTTTAACAGAGCAAAAGTTTTCATGTTTCATGTTCATGGAGTCCAGTTTATTGATCTGTTTTTCTTTTATGGATTGTGTTTTCAGTGTCATGTGTAAAAACTCTTCAGTAAGCCCTGGGTCATGAAGGTTCTTCTATATTATCTTCTAAAGGTCTTATAGTTTTATATTTTCAATTTAAATCTATTGATCATTTTAGTTAATTATTGTGTAAGATGTAACATTTGCATTGAGACTCATTCATTCATTTTTTTGCCAATTGTTCTGGCACTATTTATTTGAAAGACTATCTTTCCTTTATTGAATTGCTTTTGCACCTTTATCAAAAATCTGTTGGCTGTACCTGTGTGTTCTCTATTCTGCTCCATCTTTGTGTTTATCCCTCTGCAAATTTTATTGTTAATTACTATAACTATGTAATAAATCTTCATATCAGGTGAAGTAATTCATCCCACTGTATTTCTTTTTCAAAATTGTTTTAGCTATTCTAACCACTTTGCCCTTCCATATAAATTTTAGAATAATTGTGTCCATATCTAAAAAACATCTTCCAGGAATTTTGATAAGGACCGCATTGAGTCTATGGATCAATTTAAAGAGAATTAACATTATATTATAAAATTATAAGGCATATATATTTACACACACACATCCCACACACGTGTATATATATAAAAGCCATACAAAGATATGCAGTAAAAAAAAAAAAAACACTATGGACAAATCAAAATGTTTTCTAAAAGAAGTTCAAGTGACTCACATAAAGGCAAGGAAAAGAAATACAGAAGAAAAAGAACTAAAACAAAAATAAAATGGCAGACTTAAGCCTTAACATATCAATGATTTCATAAAATGTAAATGGTCTTCCTCATTTTTAAAATGATAAAAGTCATGAATTCCCATTTCTAAATGACAGTAAAAATGCAGAAATTTATAAGTTTAAAAAGTAGCTTCTCTTTCACTCAATTCCATACCTAAGGATAATTTAAGAGTTTGGTTACTTAAGAAAGAGATATTACTTAAGAGTTCGGCATATATCCAACCTGACCTTTTTCCATGTAGAAATAAAGAGAACGAAAGTAAGAGGGAGTGAGAGTGAAAGAAAGAGCTTAATTTTTAAAAGATACCCACTCTACCTATTATTATACAACTTACTTTTCTCCTTTGATAAGATGACATGGACACCTTTTTGTAGGAGTGTATATTTCATCCATTTTGGACTGTATATTGATCCTTACTATGAATCTACAGTGATCTATTTAACCCTATTTCCAAATTTTTGTTAATATAAACAGTGTTTCATAGGACATCATTGACTTCTAAGTAAATTCTGGGATCTCTATTTTACAGAGGAAGGAACTGAGACTGAAGTTAGTTACATCCTTAGTCTCTTTTAATTTGTGCGACAAGAATTCAAACCCAGGTCTGCTGGTTTCCTTTCCACTGCCCAGTGCTGAATATGCATGAAGCTTCTGAAGCACTGAGACTCAGTGTGGGTTAAGCACATTCAAAATACTCATGTAGTTGGTGATTTCCTTCATAGCTCTCTATTGATTAGCAAATACCTTCATCACAGATGAAAAAAAGAATTTTGTACTGAGCCAACTCATCTTTAACGTAGAGATTTTTGTCTGTGGAGGTGGGTATTGGTGCTTCTTGTGGTTTCATTAGCTCTTAAAAAGAGTCCCCATGTCATATCATTATGATGTATTATTGAATCAGAATGATTAAAGTCAAATTGATATGGTAAACGTAATTATAATTACCCTCTCGAGATTCTAGATTAAGTGGACTGCTGACCTCGTCTGGCTTCCTCAGATAAGTGCTTATACTCAATGGATGCATGCCTCTTCGAAAGGGCTGAATTCCAGGTATTTTACAGCAAATTAACCTAGGGAAGGAGCTTACAGTAACTCATTTCTCCTCTGACCTCACTAAATGTTGAATTGAAGAGAATCGTTTCTTCTTCTGTTACCTATAAAGTTAACCCACCCTGCTTATTTCTCAAAACATTTGAAGAACCAGAGAAGCACCTATCAAGAACAGGCTTAGTTTGCTACATTCCTACCCCTAAAGGCACACTCTTACTGACCATCTCATCTATAGAGGTACATAGCTCTGCTTAGAGTTACTGACATCAGGGTAAAGGAACCCTCTAATGATGCAGTGCGGATGTGGATTTTTCCACAATGATCGATTTATTTTATTACATAGTATTTCACATGTATAAATGCACAAAATTATATGAATAATAATACAACAACCACATTACTAGCCACAATACAATTCAGAATGCAAATAGTGGCCAACATTTTTTAGTCCCCTTATGTATCCTTCAATAATTACATACCCAATTATCTTCCATGAAAGTTACAATTATCCTACAATTTATGTGTATTAATCTCATGTATATATGTCTATGTGTGTGCACGTGTGAATAGAAGAAAGGTTGCTTGTGAGTTTCAAAAAAAAAATGTCCCTTCTCTATTTGTAGTTTCTGCTTTCTCAAAGTGGCCTTTTTCTTTTTCTTTTTCTTTTTCTTCAGTTATCAGGTAAGCCATGTTTGTTTGTTTGTTACTGATGAGTGAAGGAGGCTTTGATATCTTATGTGAGCTACTAATGATGTGTTTCTCTACAACTTGCTTCTTAGAGGCTCTTAACCAGTACTCATTCTTTCAACACATCTTTCAGCCCTCTTCCAGTGTACATGCTGCTATCATTTCCTGTGCCTTTTGAGGATTCTGAGGTATAAATCGAGTGATTCTCAGCCTCTCCCATTTCTGGTTCAGGATTTGGTCTTCTTGGGTCTGATAAATTATTTCACTCATCAAACCACTTTCCAGGTTGAAAACTTGTACTATTTTTATATCTTCATATGTGTGTGCCTTTGGAAAAATCCTTGTTGTGAGATGTGACTGCAATGACATTGGTAAAAATGAAAATGTTGTAATAAATAAATCCCAAAATCTCAGTGACTTATCATAATAGAAGTTCTCAATCATATAAAACGCAGTGGAGGAAAGCAGTTGCTGGCAGAGGGCTCTGCTGCACATGGACTGTTGAGAACACAGCTTGGAGGAGGCTGCAATAAGGAACAGAGATAAAGTTGCCAGACTTAGCAAATATAAATACAAGAGGCTCAATTGTATTTTGCAATGGGAAATGCAATCCTATATCACAGAAATCCATATGTATGTATACATGTATACACAAAATGAGAGGATTATGTGGATTGCTAAGAAAGTTATGTAGATGGCAGTTGCACACTAAGGACAGTAGCACAAAGACATTCTGAAGTCTTCAAACATATGTGGACCATGAACATATCTCAGAAAATTTCTCAAGCGAATGCTACAGATTTCAGGAGTTTTAACCAGGATTAAAATGATAAATTGCTTAGAAAAACTATAGGCTGTTTAACAGGTCTAAATCATATTGCTATATTGCTTTAAGCAAATATGGATACCTGTTTAATACAGTGGAAACATGATTTACTCTATATTTCTTAGAATCACATCTATTAGAATTGAGTCTTCTTTGTAACCATCTTTATTTTAAAAATGAATCCATGGCTCACACCACGTTTTTTTTCCTCAAAAGATTGGCACCTGAGATAACATCTGTCACCAATCTTCTTTTTTATTTCTTCTTCTTCCCAAAGCCCCCCAGTACATAGTTGTATATTCTGGTTGTCGGTTCTTCTGGTTGTGCTATGTGGGACATCGGCTCGCCGTTGATTGATGCGTGGTGCTAGGTCTGCGCCTAGGATCTGAACTGGCGAAACCCTGGGCCGCCAAAGCAGAGTATGCGAACTTCACCACCCGGCCGTGGAACCGGCCCCACATATCACTTTTTCATGTGGTGATTATTTATCAAGAAAATGGAAGGAATATTTGGAAAGCAATAAACCCTATTGTGAATGTTTGCTGTGAAAATCCAACTGAAAAAATGTGACATAAAATTTCGGAGCCAGGCCGGCCTGGTGATGCAATGGTTAAGTGTACACGTTCTGCTTCGGCAGCCCGGGGTTTGCCGGTTCGGATCCCGGGTGCAGACATGGCACTGCTTGGCAAGCCATGCTGTGGCAGGCGTCCCACATATAAAGTAGAGGAAGATGGGCACGAACGTTAGCTCAGGGTCAGGCTTCCTCAGCAAAAAGAGGAAGATTGGCAGCAGATGTTAGCTCAGGGCTAATCTTCCTCAAAAAAAAAAAAAGAAAATGTCGGAGCCTTTTTCCTTTCAAGAAGTCATCAATATTTCCCTTCTTTTCCTGGTCCTTTCTAGACTTTGGTGGTCATGACACAAGGAAATAGCACCGAAGTGACTGAATTCTTTCTTCTCGGATTTGGTGCCCAATCCAAGTTGCAGTACGTCTTCATTGTATTTCTGGTGATCTATATGACCTCCATGGTGGGTAATGTTGGAATGATCCTACTCATCAAGACAGATTCCAGACTTCAAACACCCATGTACTTTTTCCTACAACATTTGGCTTTTGTTGATATCTGTTATACCTCTGCTATCACTCCCAAGATGCTGCAAAACTTCATAGAAGAAAATAAATCAATATCATTCAGGGGCTGTGTCATACAATTATTGGTTTATGCAACATTTGCAACCAGTGACTGTTACCTCCTGGCTGCCACGGCAGTGGACCGGTATGTAGCCATCTGTAACCCACTTCACTATCCCATACTTATGTCTCGAAGAGCCTGCATCCATTTGGTAGCTGGTTCATATGTCATGGGCTCAATAAATGCTTCTGTACACACAGGTTTTACATTTTCACTGTCCTTCTGCAAGGCCAATACCATCAATCACTTTTTCTGTGATGTTCCCCCAATTCTCACCCTTTCACGCTCCAACATTGACATCAACATCATGCTACTTGTTGTCTTTGTGGGATTTAACCTGATGTTCACGGTGTTGATCGTCACATTTTCCTATGTATATATCACGGTCGCCATCCTAAAGATGCCTTCTACGACAGGGAAGAAAAAAGCCTTCTCCACGTGTGTGTCCCACTTGACAGCAGTCATGATTTTCTATGGAACCCTGTCATATATGTACTTACAGCCTCATTCTAATAATTCCCAGGAGAATATGAAAGTGGCCTCCATATTTTATGGCATTGTGATTCCCATGTTGAACCCCCTGATCTATAGTTTGAGAAATAAAGAAGTAAAAGAAGCTGCAAGGAAATTTGGGCAAGAGAAGGAGATATGCTTTTCAAATATGATGTCTTGCATAAATTCTAAGAGAAGAGAAAAAATTAACCTGAAGTCAATGTAGGATGACCAGAATCTCCTCAGCAAAGACTTTGTCTTATATCATAAAGGAAGAGATCTTCTATCCAGGGCAAGTTCCAGTATCTTGAAAGACCAGGATCAGGAGCAGTTGCTGGAGAGTCATTAGCAATGTAGACAGAGGATGTCCTGAGGCCCTGGAGGGGAAAGTTGGAGACTAATGTACAGCATGGTGACTATAGTTAAAATACTGTACCATGTACTTGAAATTTGCTGAGATTTCAAGTATACCTTAAGCATTGTCCTCACAAAAAAAAGAATGAAAATGGTAACTATGTGAGGTGATAGGTATGTTAATGAGCTTGGTTGTGGCAATCATTTTGCAATGTATATCAATATCAAAATATCAAGTTGTACACCTTAAATATATACAAATTAGGTCGTTGTACCTCAATAAACCTAGGGGAGAAAAGATGATAAAAAAAGAAAAACTTAATACATGTTGGAAAGCCTAAGTGGCCAAATAAGAAATAGGGCACAAAATGGAAAGTCACATAGTACCCTGCATTCAATACTTGTGTGAAACAAATCTCAAAAGGAAATGAACTCTGTGACAAATCAACAAAAGCGGTGAAATCCCTGAGGCTTACGTGAAGGAGGAAAGAATTGTTTCGGGTTCTGGCCCAGGGATGATTAGTAATTGTTGGCACTTATGCAAGAGGAATCTTCCGACCTGACATGATAGAGTAGTGATGATCTGATGTGGCATAACCATACATTATTTCATAAATCATCTGCTACACTTTGGACTGTTTGGGCTCAGCCTAGACTGAGAAGAACAGAAAATACAGACGCCAATCTTGACTGAATCAGTACTTTGTGCAACCATTTATTTATTTGAAATTTCAAACATTTACTCAGGACCTAGTACAAAATCTCTGGGAACCCATAACTTAATCAAATTCCATCTCTAGTAACAGATTTAGGAGGCACCTGAGTCACTCAAAAAAGTTTTTCAAAAAGATCCTGTTTCCCAAGGAAGTGGAGGGATAGAAATGTAGCTCTCATTCACAGCCTAGAATAGCACCCCAGAAGCCTGAGAGAACCAACTGGAAGGTAGCTAGAGGCCAAGATAAGATGAATACTAAGCAAATATCCATGAAGCAGAAGCCCAAAGCTCAACCGTTAAGCAGAAACCATCTTAAAAAGTTAAAGCACTTAAGAATAAAAATGAATGAGCTGTTGATGCACACAACTTAGAAGAATCACCAGAGAATTATACTGAGTGAAAAAAGCCTGTCCCAAAGGTTATATACTGTATGGTTCCATTTACATAAGAGATCAGTGATTGCCTGGGGTTAGGGATGCAGTGAGGTACATGGGGAGAGGAGGAGAGAAAGGATGGGGTAGGGGTGGTTATAAAAGAAAAATATAAGGGATCCTTGTGGTTTGGGACCTGTTCAGTATTCTGACTGTGGTGGTGAGTACAAGAACCTTCAGAGGTGATAAAATTTTATAGAACTTAATACAAAAACACACAGCAATGAGTAGAATTGGGGAAATCTGAATAAGATCAGTGGATTGCAACAGTGTCAATATCTTAGTTGTGATATTATACTTTCATCTTACAAAAAGTTGCCACTGGCAGTGTATTCATTTTCTATTGCTGCTGTAACAAACTACTACAAATTTCATGCTTTAAAACAGTGCAAATTTATGTTCTAGTTAAGCAGTCCAAAATGTATCTCTACATCAAGGTGTCAGCAGGGCTGTATTGTTTTTGGGAATTCTAGGGCAGAATCAATTTCCTTGATTTCTTCATCCTCTAGAAGCCACCTCTGTTCCTTGGTTTATAGCCTATTTTCTCCATCTTCGAAACAAGCATCCGAGTATCTTCAAATTTCTCTCTGACTCTCACTCTTCCACCTCCTTCTTCCAATTTTAAGAACTCTTGGAAAATCCAGGATTTCCAAGGTCGGCTGATTAGCAGCCTTAATTCCATGTGCAATCTTACTTCCTCTTTGCCATGTAACCTAATATATTCACAGATCCAGGTATTAGGATAACAAAATCCTTGGGAAATTGTTACTCTGGCTATCACAGGAGGAAACTAGGCAAAGTGCACAAGGGATCTCTTTCAATTATTTCATAAAAATAATTGAAAATAACCTCAATAAAAATTCTATTGAAAATACATTTATTGAAAATTTTTGTTAATCTACTCTGTGCTTAACCTCATATGCACTATGTTAATCATCATCTTCTCATACACATATATTGTCCAGCATCCAGGGTTGCCCTATACTATAGGGGAAGGAAAAGGCTTTCTGCCACAGATGTCTTCCACTTGACAGCTCTCACCATTTTCTCTGGGGTTCTCTCTTACATGTACTTACAGCCTGGATCCACTAAGTCTAAAGAGCAGGAAAAAGCAGTATCCATATTTTATGGCATTATGATTCTCGTGTTAAACCGCTTTATCTAGTGCCTATGAAATGAAGAAGTAAAAGAAGCTCTTCAATCAATAAGGACTAAGTCCTTCTTGCTTGGTCATAAATTACTAACAAAGAATGCCAGATGTGTCCAGGTGGCGAGTGCTCTCCTGCATTTGCTAATATCACATTGGCCATAGCAAGTCACACGGCCAAAAGAGATGTAAGTAGAAGTCTGCTGGATTTGAGAAAAGCTTTTGGTTTCCTGATCAAGAGTATATATGTGCTTGTCCCACTGCCTCCTGGATCCTTTTTCCTGCTTTGAAAGGGAAGGAGATGTCTAGAGCTCTAGGAGACATGTTAGACTGTTAGGCAACCAGCATATGGGAAAGACTAAGCAAATCACAAAAGTGCAAGTCTTAGCTTCCAAACTATTGTTAGGAAGGAAAAATGAGTCCCCATTTTTAAACAAAAGGAAGTTGGGTTTTCTTCTACTAGCAGTTGAGCACATTCCTAACTGAGACACTGGTTGTGCAGTACGTAAAGTTGAATGTCAATTTGCCAGCCTTTTCACAATAACTCCCCTTCACAGGTATGCATCTTAATCAAAAAGCTACAGACTTGTTGAATCTAGCTTCACCTTTCACTGTTTAAATTAAAGGTCTAGTCCTAGCAGCTTTATAAGCAACACAACTCAAAGCCTCTTACTCCACAAATTATCTGAAATATTCTGATAGTGTAAAGTGCAACTGGAAGAAAAGGTGACTTTATGCAGAGCTGATTTTTAAAATGTATACACTTTCAGAAAAAGAAAAAAAAAGAGGAATCAAGATAAATTTTTTCTTTAAATAAACAATAGTCAAGTGATAATATAAAATACCTCCAAATGATAGTCACTCTATTTGTCACACTAGGGACCATGTGCCCTGAAATTTAGATTAGCTTTGGGTTTCTTTTTTCAGATAGCCATGTTTTTTGCTGATTATAATGACAAGGTCAATTTTCTAGACCTAAACACAGATTCTTAGATGAATGAAATGATGCCCAATCTGATTCATAACAAGAAAATATTTTTAAAAGTGTCGTTCTATAACAAGGCAACCCACACAGGGGAAAAACTCCTTAATAACAGTACATGAATTAAATGTATCTTCTCTAGAAAACTTAAATGTTCTTCAGCAGAAAACAACTACTGAACATTGTTTATTCAAATTCCATCTCAGCCCCTGAAACCTCAGATTCTCAAGGGAGTAAGTATTGATCCCTTAGGCTCCAGCTATAAACTCCCCAATTAGAAGGAACCACACAGAGAGACCTGGTGGGCAATCAGCCTGCACCAGTTGCAGAAAGAGAATCTGGAGGCTGCTCTGGTGTGAGTAAAACAAAGCAAATCCCACTTTTCAACATCAGTCATGTATCATCCCAGGGTGTGCTGGAAATGGTGTAACAAAAGAACCAGAATCACAGTTCTTAGATATTTCACCCCAAGACCAGGAATAATCACTTCATCCCTGATGACCCAAAGGAAATGGGTGAAAGAACTGAATTTGGCTGAGCATTGCCTTGGGAGGACATGAATGAACACTGATTGAAAGGTTAAATGAATATATGAATGGGAATTATTGCCAGTACTGTATTATTTGCCTGTATTATTATGACTATTCAATGCCTGGCCCTCTGCTTGGAATTCTACATAAATCACCTCAGTTTAAGTCACATCATTACAAAAGAGACTTTACTTCTTTCTCTTTCTCTTTCTTTTGAAAACAATTAAAGCTATTTTTAAAAGAAAAAGGAAGAAGTTTATGAGTTTAAGGAGTTTCTCTCCCCACTCCCATGTCCAAGGATAACCGATAAAAATTTGGTGTGAAACATTCCTGAGTTTTTTCAAGGATAAATAGAGAAAATGACAAAAAGAGAGAGTGGGAGTGAAAGAAAGTTCTATTTTTTAGTGTCCACACTTTATGTATTGTTCTGAAACTTGCTTGCTCATTTGACAATATGACATGAGCACATTTCCGTAGAGTATATCTTTATTTCATTCTTTTCAGACCATGCATTGGTCCATAATATGAATCTACTCTGATTTATTTAATTTTATTTCCAAATTTTTGCTACTATAAGCAGTGTTACAATGAACACCATTATTTCCTAAGTAATTCTGTGATACCCGTTTTGTAAAAGATAGAACGGAGGTTGAAGGGAGTTACTCCCTTGTTTCTATGAATTCATAGGAGTGGAATACAAACCCAGGTCAGCCTGTCTTCTTTCTACTACAAAATGCTGAATATAAATGAAGCTTCAGAATCAGAAGGGCTCAGAATAGATTAAGCATATTCAAAATATTTGGGTACTTGGTGTGTGTGTGTGTGTGTATTGTGTCCCTTATACTGGTTTTCCAAAGCCCTTGAAAAATGTTCTCTAATATGTCATGCATTTTATTTGAATTCAAAATGATTAAATTGGTAAGGTAAATACCACTGCCCTATCACAATTCTAGTTTAAGTGGACAGTGACCAATTCTAACTTCCTCTCACAAATGCCTTTACTCATTGAATGGAAACCTCCTTGAAAGTGCTGCATTTAATCTGTTTTACAGAAAACTTACCTAAGAAGGCAACTGATACAAACTTATTGTCCCTTAGCACTCACTAAATGTTTCATTGAAGAGAATTGTTTCTTGTTGCATCACTACAGAATTATCCCACTCTGTTTATTTCTCAAGATATTTGAAAGAACCAGATTGCCCAAGAAATATCAACAACAAGTTTCATTGCTATATTCCCCATCATCAAAGGCACATTCTTATCTAAAACTGGCTGTGTCATCTAGGGAACTCGGGCTGTGCCTGGCATTACTGATAATCAACATAAAGGAACCCTCTACTGATGTATTAGGGAAATGGTTTTCCTTTTGTGAGGAATTCCCATTATGCACAATATTTAAGGTGTTTGAAAATAGGTTTAAATTTTGTAACAACCATTCATGTAGCCACCATCTAACTTTTGCAACTTGCTTTTTCTTACTCAGCATTTCAGTTCAGAAATTTATCCAAGTAGTTTTGTAGCACCAGTTTACTGAATTTTTCACTGATTTAATAGTTTATTTTTTTCTATGATCAGCAATGCAGATACATTCTTTTGCTTTTATAAGTATATGTATATGTACACATATTCATACATATACTTACACGTATGTGTATGTGTGTGTTTATCCCTGTTTATATGGTCAAAAAACTGTCTAGAATATGTGCCAATGGAAATCCTGGAACATAGAGAGGCATATGTTTAATTTTACTAATTATTCCAAGTTTGTCTCCAACATGACTGTGGTAATTTATTTTCCCACCAGAAATATGTCTCCACATTATCACCTAAACTGTGCATGTTAGACTAATAAGTGTAAAATTATATTTCAATGCAGTATTAATATACAATTATCTGATTACTAGTGGGTTGTGTATATTTCCATATTTCTATTGACATATTTGTTTTTCTTTCTATAATTACCCTGATTATATCTTTTGTGAATTTTTACCTTGGGATAATTTATATAAATTATTTGTTTATACTGGATACTAATTCCTTGGCATTTATATGTGTTGCAAACAAATTTATCTGAGTAAGTTTCCAGTCAGTATCTACTCTTTTTTAATAATATTGATATTTTTAATTTATATTTAGTTAGATTTTTACTGTTTCGTATTTTGTGCATTCATATCTTGTTTAAATTTTTTTCTGCATACCTAAATTGTAGATATTCTGTTATGTTTTCTCTCAAAGTTTTACAATTTAAATCTTTATTCCTTTGGAATTAATGTTTGTAAAATATAAAGTAAGAAGACAAATTTTTTTGTGTGTATAAGCATTTATAGGACCACAGTTTATAGGGCCATTGTTCATTGGTGTACATGAACTGTTTTCATACATCTAGCTTCCATTGCCTGTGAGCCTGTTTCTGATATGCTTTTCTCAGTTCCGTTGATCTGTTTGTCTACTCTTACACTAGTACCACTTTATTATTATCACTTTATAATAAGTTCTGATATCTGGTAGGACAAGTTCCCACTTTGTTATCCTTTAAAATTCTCTTAGCTATTTTTAGCTCTTTTCCATATAAGTTATATGTCTGTAAATATGCACATAAAGTTCTCTCCACATTGGAATTACATTGAATTTATACATTCATATAGAGAAAAAATACAATGTTTATACAACTTGGTCTTGATTGCTGATGGAAAATACTTTTTCCCTGCTTCTGAAGTTTCTTTCCTGCAAAGAGAACTTAGTTTGCTAATCACGGCCTTTCTCTCCCCCATTTTATTCACCCACATCCTAGAAAGGTAGAGTGAATTTCTGATTGCTAAGCTTGAGAACAACCAGCATGCCATCCTCTGCCCTTATACTCACGAGCAGCCAGCCTCCTGAAGCCCTCGTTCTCCTGCATTAGAGAGCCACTTCCCCACAACATGCAACAGGCATGCCTCAGGCACTGACACTAAGACTGGGTAGATATGCCTGTCTGCTTATGATGTTCATTTGAAACAAGTAACTTGACTAATGAAGTCTTCCCCCAGTGTCTAAATGTGATATTATGGTTTCCATATACACACTATATTTTATTTCTCAACTTTTTCAACTCCTGGAAAAAGAAGAGCATACTTATTCACAGGATCCTCCTTTGAGAACTCAGCATTTGTTTGCTTAATATATGGATGGATTTGATTAATGTACGTGTGTTTTTTAAAGCTGTTTGCATCAGTAAGTGAGATTTGTTCTAATTTTCTTTTCTCAAACTGTACTTACTTGGGTGTCAAGGTTACATTAGTCTCATGAAATGTGTTGGAGAATGTTTTATTTCATGACTTATAGGAAAAGACTGCATAATATTAGCATTAGTTGTTCCATAATGTTTGGTAGAACTTTCCTGTAACATAATTGAGTCTAGTGTCTGTCGGAGTAAATTTTTGAGTAAGTCAAATCACTTAATGATTAAAAATATTTAAATATTTTACATTCACACGCACACATAGAGACACACACACACACACACTGACCACTGTCACGCACTATACTGTTAGCCTTGATTTCTTTTTACAAAAATAAATATTGAGAATATGCAAATAACATTTATCAAATTATATGCACAATTTTAAATGTCATGGTGCAACAAATACCATGTGTTGGCAACCTAGTGTAAATGGGGAAAAAAATCATTATTGTTTTTACTCTCCTAGGAAAATGAACTAGGGGAAAAAATGGACTTTATCCAATTATTTTTTCAAAAGAACAAGTCATAAGGCAAAAAATGATGAATTATTATTTCACATTTAAGAATTTCTGCTCTATAAAGGATATCATAGACACACTTAATGGATGATATGTGAGAAAATCTTTGTCAGGTCAACAACTGACAGGAGATTCAAGTCTTGGGTAAACAAAGAACATCTAAAAGCAACTCATTGACAAAAATATAAACAGGCAATTTATAAAATAATAGAATCACAATAGTCTAAGAAGAACATGAGACAATGATCACATTTACTTGTAATTAAAGGGGAAAAAAAACAAATAAAAATGAGATATTACTTTCTACAAATTTTCCTGGCTAAACAACATTAGAGGGTCAGCCGCCTGGCCTAGTGATTAAGTTTGGCATGCTCTGCTTCAGCAGCCCAGGTTCAGTTCCCAGGCACAGACTTATACCACTCATTGGCAGCAACCATGCTGTGGCAGTGACCCACATACAAAAGAGTGGAAGATTGGGACAGATCCACAGATCTTAGCTCAGGGTGAATCTTCCTCAAGCAAAAAGAGGAAGATGAGCAAAGATGTTAGCTCAAGGCAAAGCTTCCTCAGCAAATTATATATATATTTTTTATATTTGTGTATATATATGTATATATAT